>NC_045435.1:22227191-22305406 GCF_002776525.5 Piliocolobus tephrosceles | reverse complement strand
TCGGTTCTCTATATATGAAAAGAGAATTTTTAAAAAGTAAATTTTGACCTTTAAACTTTATGAATCTGATAATCAATATTTGACTCCTTTAATTAAATCAGCATTTTCAATTTCTGTAAGTTATATTTTTGACTATGAAGAGTTGAAATTAATTAAAATGGCTAGAAATCACTAATGATTGTCTTATGTTACCCTTAATTTTGATCTATTCTTTTCATCTGAATTATTCTACGTGACAAGAGTGACACAGCAAAACATTGGATGTGCTGTTTTCATTTCTCTATCATTCTTTAATACTATACAATTTATCTGAATTAATGGGTCATCTCTCCATTTTCTTTTCTATTTTGACCTTTAAAGTCCATGTTCAGTGATTTTATAAACTTTTTCTCAATACACACATTTTTAGCTGTGTCTTTTCTGAAACTTTCATTGTCTCATTAGTGACTCTTTTTATACTTATGGAAAATAAAATGCCATCTTTTCCTAAATTCTACATTCATTTTTTTTTTTGTGAGAGTACAGTGCTACCTGCTGTATTACCTTGTTGTATTTTTCTATTTGATCCATATCCACTGTCTGCAGACTCTCCTCTCTCTTCCCAAAATTGGTGCTACTCCTACATTGAAAGTAATATATGAGCTACATTTTTTAGACTTCCAGAATAATGAGAGGGGTTTGTAAATGACAAGCCAATATTAAAAACTAAGGTATGCCATAGATATTTGTTTTACCACCTATTTTAATATCTCCTCCCCCAAATACAAGTGAATGTATAGCAGGTTGAAGAAAACATCAGTCTCCACATTTGAAGCCTTTTATGAATATGAGGGAACTTGTCCATACTGGCCATCTTTCACCTACCTGAGAATTACTATTCAAATATTATTTTGTTTTCTGTTTTGAGTCATAACTGACAGAGCAGGAGCATTGCCATCTTGGACAAGCACTGCCATTTTAAAGTTCCCCTTGATCAAAAACCACCTAAATCCAAAGGGCATCAGCATAATGGCTAAGGACAACATGACCATAAACCACAAATGACCTCTCCAACCAGAAACATTTCAACCTTAAGATAAACCCCTCCCCAACCAGAAACATGCCAGCCCCAAGATAACCTCCCCTCCAGCCAGACACATTCCAGCCCCATAGTCAACTTCTCCACACAGAAACATTCCAAGCATTCTTGTAATAACTTCTCTCACCCTGAACCCTTAAATACTCTTAGTCTGTAAGAGAGAGTGCTCCTGACCAAGATAGACCAGAAGCTCCTCTCAGATTTATTCTCTCAAATAAATATCTTTGTTGACCCACTTTCTGTGTTTCTTTCCTCTTCCTTAACTCTTACATTTGGTGCCAAGACCCGGGATGGGTTTTGAGGGTAGCGGCTTTCTTGCAATCCAGGAAGCAGTGGGCAGTGGCAACTCATCCCACTGGATCCTGAGAGTCTCCGGCCACCCACCCCATCTTGTCTCTCACTTCACTTTCTGAGTGATTTGTGTGAGGAAGACAACTAACCTGAAGGGGACTGCAAGGCTCAGGCTGGGGCACTCCCCAGTGGACTACAAAACCCTCAGATCTCAGGAATGCACCTCTGACCACCCCCCATGGGTATTTTGCTCTGTAGCCCTTGTCCTCTCCTCCTCCCTCATCCTTCTCTCTCTCTCTCTTCCTCGTGTGGCTCCTGTCCAAGAGGCCCTATGCCAATTCCTACAGGAACATCCAACATGGGACACTTATCTGACTGACTGGTAAGATCTGCCCTCCCCTGGCTTTCTCCCACTACACAGGAAAGTCAGGTCTACCATCCCAGTCTTCAAGTCTTCAGAGGACCAGTGGGACTAAGCTAGAAGAAATATTGGGTACACCCAATTTCTTCTCAGCTTAACTATCCTCTTTAGAAAGAGGATTCCGAGTCTCTGTCGTTTGGGGATGCTGAGAACGAAAACAGACACACTCGACCTCTTCTCCCCAGTCCACGTGTGTGTCAAACAATCCCACATTCCTAGTTTTCTCCACTTTTCACAGCTTTGCCTAAATGGCTTACAGGAAGCATAAAGCCAAAGTGTTTATTTTTCTTATTGCACCATGGCCTGGCCCTGATATAAATTAGACAATGACAGCCAATGGCCCGAAAATGGTACTTTTGACTTTGAAATTCTTAGGGACCTTGAGAACTTTATAACCAGAAATGCCAAATGGCAAGAGGTTCTCTATATTCAGGCTTTCTTCTACCTTAGATCCCAACCCTCCCTGTGTCAAACTTGCACCCCTCATGAAATCCTTCTTCTTAATGAAAACCACCCCCAGTCTCTCCTTTCTCTAAAAGTCCTTCCTTCGAAACCCCTTCCTCCAAAACCCCTTTGACCCTGCACACGAACTCCCTCCATATTCTAATACCCTTGCATCTGCTTCTTGCCTGCCAGAACCCTCTGCCCCGGTGGTTCTTTCAAAGTGCTGGGATTACAGGCACGAATCACACCAAGATGGTGCCATTGCACTCCAGCCTGGTCAACAAGAGTGAAATTCCGTCTCAAAAACAAAAACTACTCCAACTAGTCAAACCACTTTTGCCATTCTCCTTCTCTGGAAGATGGTTGGGGTTGAAGACATTGCTTGTGTTCATGCCCTTCCTCCAAGTCTGATTTGTTGCACATCAAACAGCGCCTGGGATCTTTCTCTGAAAATCCCTCTCATTAGCACTGGGAATTCCTTCACATAACCTAATCCTTTCATTTAACTTGGCATGATATTTATATAATTCTAACCTCCATCCTTACCCCTGATGAAAAAGAGCACTCAGCTTAATTAAAATAAATATCCAAGCTTTGAGCATATTCAAAAGGCCTGTATGTTTTTCTTTTCATAAATCTTGTTTTCCTGGAAAAGGTTTCTTTCCAGTTGACTGAGTTACTTTTCTACATTCTGTCTTGTCACTCTTGGTGTATGAAAAGCCCTAAAATGACTTCTGGTGGCCTGAGACTCTTTGGGAGAACAGAAAGGCACCACAAATCCCATTCTGGGAAAAAATTTCTGTTTTCCTTATGGAACCCATAGAATTAGAGGTGAATAAGTACCTTTCAAAATCTGTCTTTGTCTTACAGCCATCCTTGTTTATTAGACCCTGGAAACTGTTTTCCTAACCCTGCTCTTAAAGGGCCTCATCCAAAGAACAAAAATCCAACTGATAAATTAGCAAAAAAAAATATATATGTGTGTGTGTATATATATATATATGTGTTTGTGTGTGTGTGTATATATATATATGTGTGTATATATATATCTCATGACCACTGGATCTTCTTCTGGTTGTCTGTGTGGCTACACATGTGTTATATGTGCAATGTCTATTGAAAAGCTCTAATTAATTGGCCTAAGAAAAATAAGTGCTTAAATCAAATATTTTTAAGGGAAAAGTAAAAGCTGTGGGACCTTCCAGCTCATGTGACTTTAATCTTCAAAACTTTAAAACTAGTACAGTAAGATTAGAAATATCTTAGGAATTTCTAACATATATTTTTGTTTGCATTTATTGATCAAGCAATTTCATGCTTATCTCTGCCAAATACTAGAAGGTGTCAAAATTCGGCATAGAAACTACAAAACTGTAACTCAGCCCAAACAGAATAATCTTTGTTTGTGTACTTTCTTAATAAATGAAATATTAATATTGGTGTAATAAAGATAGCTACATTTTGAACTTTTTAGTGAAATATCCCAACTTCTAATCCTGTGGCCTTAGGCAGTCTAGTCCACAGACATGAAGGAAGATTGTTTTGGGAAAGGACTGTTACCATCTTTGATATTAAAGTAAAGATAATTTATGTAAAAAGGAATCTTACATAGTAAATTCTTGTCCTAAAGTAAATTAACTGATAAAGAGAGGGACGTTTACAAGTCAGAAAGTCAAGGCATATCAGAGATCATCTGTGTAAGTCATCAAAAATTTTATAAAAGGTAATTTATGTGAGATATGTTGTACAATTTTTTTTTTTTCCAGGCGTTTTTTGAGATGGAGTCTTGCTCTGCTGCCCAGGCTGGAGTGTAGTGGACGATCTTGGCTCACTGCAAGCTCCGCCTCCCGGGTTCCCGCCATTCTCCTGCCACAGCCTCCCTAGTAGCTGGGACTACAGGCGCCCGCCACCACGCCTGGCTAATTTTTTAAATTTTTAGTAAAGACAGGGCTTCACCATGTTAGCCAGGATGGTCACGATCTCCTGACCTCGTGATCTGCCTGCTTCGGCCTCCCAAAGTGCTGGGATTACAGGTGTGAGCCACCGCACCCGGCCTGCACAATTTAAAAGTGACCGGGCCTCCTGAATGCTTTATAAAATGCCACTACAACTCTTAGCTATACAGCTTGCTTGCTTTGCAGCTAGGTAAGACCTAAGGCACGTGGAGTTAAATGCGGGAATAAGTCAGACCTATTTGCACTTCTGTCGAGGTCCTAGGCTCTACACCTAGTACATAATCAAAATCCCAAACTTACCAACAAACTAAAGGTTGCTGAAAATTAATAGTGTAATATGTATTTAAGACTATTGAAAAAACAGTTGACATACACTTTTGGTAAAAATATTATAAGGAGGCATTGACAATATGGATTTTTACCTAGATTAAAAGGTTAAAGAAATATTTTAAGTTGAATAAAATAAAAATAAAGGTTTAAGCAAGTTTTGGAAGGTTAATTGTAAAGGAAATTATGTGTGTAAACATATTGGCTAAAGTTGAAGGGGTATCTATCATCCTGTGTTTCTGTAAATGTTCTAAATTCTGGAACTGTCTGTGAGTATTCTTAAGTTATGGCAATATAGTTATTTGCATAACTGCAATAAGAATCTGTTTTATTTTGTAACAGGGCATAATTGGAAAACCAGGTTATTTTCACCAAGGCTTTGACTGGAATGGTATGCTTTCCTTTAAGGAATGAAATTTAACTTACGAAGTCAAGAAAGCCCTTAGGAAACTGGCCTCATATTTTTGTGTACACCGTGTCTGTACAGGGTTTCCTACCTGTAGTAAGTAAAGAATGTCACTTTCTGACAGGCTGGGAACCCCAAGTAGTTTTGGAATACCAAAACCATAGCATGGGTCATCCCATTCCTGGGTTGTCTCCTAACAATATGCCTAGGACGAATGTTCTCACCCTGCCTAATTAACCCTTTTCAAAGATTTTTAACTGACAGGATCATGGCCATTTCACAGACAACTACCCAAAAACATATAAAGACGGTGTTACTCCTACAGTCAATCTGAGACCAGAAAACTTTCTGTTCCTTTGTCACCAGGATGTAGCCAGAAATAACATGCCACCCTTCATGCGTTTTAATGACTATAGGGTCTAGATTGACAGAGCAGGAGCATTGCCATCTTGGATAAGCACTGCCATTTTAAAGTTCCCCTTGATCAAAAACCACCAAATCCAAAGGGCATCAGCACAATGTCTAAGGTCAGCATAACCATAAGCCACAAATGACATCTCCAACCAGGAACATTCCAAGCCTAAGATAAACCCCTCCCCAACCAGAAACATGCCAGCCCCAAGATAACCTCCCCTCCAACCAGACACATTCCAGCCCCGCAATCAACTTCTCCTCCACACAGAAACATTCCAAGCATTCCTGTGATAACTTCTCTCGCCCTGAACCCTTAGATACTCTTAGTCTTTAAGAGAGAATGCTCCTGACCAAAATAGGCCAGAAGTCCCTCTCAGGTTTATTCTCCAAAATAAGCCTGTGTTTGACTGTTGACCCACTTTTTGTGTTTCTTTTCCCTTGCTTTAACTCTTACAATAACTTCCATGTTAGTTTACACATTCATCGTGCCTAGTAATTAATTAAAGTAGAACAAGGTCTCACATATTTTTTTTTTACATTCTCTTGTAGCAGGGAGTCTAGCTTACATATAGCCCAGCAACCTGGTAACCACCATCCCATCAAGCAAATGGTTTTCTGGCAAATTGGTAGGAAAAACAATGCTGTTTACAGCTGTCAGACACTGCAATTCTTTTCGAATTTTCCATAGCTCCTAAATCTCAAATTAATCTAAAATTTGTTGTGAATTCCTTTCAAAACCTGTTTAAATTTATTAGTCAGATCACTCTTTTTAAAAAGTATCAAGAATACTACTTAAACTTGCTCCCCTAACTTGTGTGTGTGTGTGTGTGTGTGTGTGTGTGTGTGTGTGTGTGTATCTGAATAGCCATGAATCTGTCACCTACTTTTATTTAGGCTTTTATTTTTCAAATTTTAACTGGAAATCTAAACATAATTTAAAACTGGGAAGTATTAGTTTTACATTAAAGAAGTAGAATAATTCGGGTTTACTGCAGTAAACGTATGCATCCCTTAAAGCAAAGCTTTAATTTAAAGAGGTAGGGAAAGGCAGAAAAGTATATGGTGGTCTCTCCTTATGTTCATTGTACAAAATGAGTTCTGCCTTTAGAAGGTGACATTGACTTTTTTTAAAATCTGCAAATAGCTAGATATTATCAAGTCAGCAAACGTTCATAAAAACACCTGGGTCCAAACATCATGCAAATACTTACTGTATACATTTCACTGGCATTTTTACCTCTTTGATTTATAAATGCCAGAGGTTCTGGATTGTTATGAGGGAAAAGAATGACACCTTTCCTTGATAAAGATGGGAGAGATTCAGAATAAAAGGTAGCAATCTTTGTCAGGCTGTAGCCTCTAAGATATGTTTTATTATAGTTTACAAACAGAAGCATTTGTCCTGAACTGCTGGTTTTCTCATGCTGAGACATGTTAATGGAATCACATTACTACTCAATAAAACTACTTAACATATTACAATAGTTTAAGCAGCCCCGTCTAGGAGTTGACTATGAAAACCATTTACTGCAACAGGAACAAGAGAAAATGACAGAAAAGTCAAAAAGAAATACAGCATGCCGCTCATTATTCACTAAAGCGAATTTTGTATGTGTTTACACAAAAATGAAATGCAAATCTCCAAAATCTCATGTAAGATTCTTGCTCTGATTCCACTGTAACAGCTCTCAGAACAATTTAAAATAAAGTCTTAACTAATTTAAATGCATTTACATATTTTAACTAACATGTCTAAGTAATGCAGATATTATTGTTCTTCTCAAAAACAATTTTGGGAAATATATGTGACCTTAAAGATACTAAAATGTCAAACACACAGAACACACATACACCCACAAGCTGACTGAAGCTGGCTATGATTACCTCACTCTGTCATTTTCTTCCACAGAAACAGTCATTAGCTTGCCCTGTTCTTTTTGGTACTAACAGGTGATCACCTGCCACGTGGAAAATCTACATCTTACTGTGTTAAGTTCAATTCATCCCAATTTTAAATTTGAAGTACCTTCATTATATTGTGTATCATTTCTGAAAGCAGAACCTAAGTTCAGCTAAATATTGCTGAATATCAAAAAAAAATTCAAAATAATGCTTTTCTTTTTCTAATGGAGATACTTGTTTTCAAAAATGTTTTGAAGAGTGCTGGAACTTTTAGACTCAAATAAATTCAAACTCTGACGTATATTTAATGGGACTCAGTTCTGTAGCATCCATTTTCCACGGTTTCTTCAAATTCTCTAAAGTGTGTGTCAAAATTCCTATTCCCCTTAAACTGATCCAGGATCAGTTTAGATGATTAATTGTATATTACATTCAACGTAATATCTAACTTACTAATGGAATTTTAAAAGGCTTGTATCATATATATAATATAATGTAGAAAGCTCGATGTACTTGAGTCCAAATTCTTCTAATAATTCTCCCCTCCTACTCGACAAAGAGGACAGTTAAGGGTGAGCTTTATTATATATAGCTGGTGCCACAGCATAGAATCAATAGTTACTAATACAACATATCCTTAATCTTCACATTTTTGCCTTGCACCAGGTCAAGAGTGTTATCCCTTGATGCTTTGCCAGAGTCCCATTAGTACTAAATATAATGAGTTGAATAGTTCCCCCCCACCCACACACACACGAATTCATGTCTCTTCAGAACCTCAGGATGTGACCTTATATGGAAATACGGCCTGTATAAGTCAGATCTCACATCGCTAACAAAGACATACCCAAGACTGGGTAATTTATAAAAAAAAGAGGTTTAATGGTCTCACAGTTCCACATGGCTGGGGAGGCCTCACAGTCACAGTGGAAGGCAAAGGAGGAGAAAGCTCATCTCACGTGGCTGCAGGCAAGAGAGTGTGTGCGGGGGAGCTCCCCTTTATAAAACCATCAGATCTTGTGAGACGTATTCACTATCGCCAGAACAGCAGGGGATAGACCTGCCCCCATGACTCAATTACCTCCCACAGGGTTCCTCCCATGACACACGGGAATCATGAAAGCTACAGTTCTAGATGACATTTAGGCGGAGATACAGCCAAACCATATCGGAGTCTTTGCAGATGTAGTTAGTCAATATGAGATGATACCTGATTAGGGTGGGTCCCAAATCCTATGACCTGTGTGTTTGGACGAACGGAGGCAAGATGGTGCACTTCTGGGTTCTTCTTCACCACCAACTCTTCCCGCCTATGCGAAAATGCAGCTGGCGCCCGGGAAGGTGCAGATCAACTGGGCGTGCGCCAGGTGACGTCAGAAGAGACCAAGATTTACCTGGTCGCACCTGCAGAACGCCCCCGACAGGCCCGTGCCCTGCCTATTGCCCTCCCACTCCTAGAAAAGCCGCTCTTGGCCAGTGAGCCACGCAGCCTTCTCACAGCCCCACTCCTGTCAGGATGTCGGGACTGTAGGAACCCCGCCCGAGAGCCCCACTGGGGGACTCTGCCGGCCTCCTTGGCTGGAGGCTGACAGACTTCTCCCCCACACCTTAGGTTACCAAAATAAACTTGCAGTTTTGCTCCTACACTTGCCTACCCGCTGGTTCTTTTGTGCCCACTGGGCTGGTCTTAGAAAAAACAAATCACTGTGTCCTTATGAGAAAAGGAAAAGACACATAGAGGTATGTGTTACATGAAGGCCATGTGACAACGAAGGCAGAGATTGGAGAGATGCTTCTACAAGCTAAGGAATGCCAAGGATTGCAGGCAATGATCAGTTACAAGTGAGGAATGGAAGAGGCTCTCTCAGAGCCTCCAAAAGGAACCAGCCCTGGCTATACCTGAATTACAGACTCTGGTTTGCTGAGCCGTGAGAGAATACATTTCTTTTGTTGTAAGTCACTCAGTTTGTGGTAATTTAATAGGGTAGCCCCAGGAAAATAATACATTAGGCTTATTTCATTGTTGTTTAACATATCTTCTTGTACTTAACACTATTAATCTCCAAACTTGTGTAAACTTTATGATCCCTTTGCTGATCTCACTAAAGGCACAGAAGAAAACCTAATGAAGTTTAAATTTCAGTCTCTACAATGCAAGAAGCTCTTCCAAGGCTCTGTACCAGATACTCCTTTTTAAAAAATTATTTTATTTATTTATTTATTTAATCAAACAGAATCCCACAAAACCTTCATTTACTTTTGGCAAAAGAAGTTTCTGGACACCTACTAGAAGCCCAGTAACAGATTGCTAAATAAAGGAATGAATGAGTGAATATATTCATATGCTACCCTTCAACTCTAACCAGCTGAAAAGTAGTATTTAAAACTAAAGTTAATATCTTCAAATATTCAGGATTTCCATGAGCATCATCCTTCATTCCTAGGAACAAGAAGGATTTGGGACAATGATTCTATCATTGTTAAGCAACTATAATAGGGTTGGTATGGACCAACAGTGGCAACATTTAAATTCAAGATAAATGTGCATGTTTAAATAGATTCCCTATGACTTTATCATAAAATTATTTGAGAAATGCTACAATGTAATTTATTAGTACTCCCTCTTCACATTAAAACTACTAAATTCCTGTGTGAACAAATATATCATATGTAGTCAGTTCTCCTTATTCATGGTAGTGATGTTCTATAAAGGTACCACAAATACCAAATTAGCAAATACTGAACCAATGTTCTTAAGGGAAATGCAGAGTTAGATTCCTGAAAGTCTCTGGCCATAACATTTTCATTAATTGACCAATATATAACCTGGTTTCATGTGTTCCTCTTTAAATAGGCCTTAGTGAATATACATTGTTGATTCATTAAAATTTAATTCAGGGTCAATAGCACTACTACTCAGGCCTAGATAAGCTTATCTAAAATATATATTTTCTCCATAAGGCACATCCTAGGTACCATGCACTGAACACTACATAACACGTAAGCACTAACCTTGAGAACCATTATAAATCGTGAAATCACCCAAACAAAAGCACAAAAACATGAAGAATGCATCACCAAGTAGACCACATAAGGACTCTTGTTTACAGCATGGGACCTGAAACAAGAAGGCGGGGGTCACTTTCAACCTAAGCTGGAAACATGCACGTGGGCAACTCAAATTTCTTGCTGCTTTCACATGTCCGTGAATGATCATGAAAGTGTCACAACTATTAATTTTGGGGTTACAGATACATTTTAGGGAGCATGTGAATTTGCAAATATGGAATATATGAATGAGAATCTACTGAATTATGGCTTTTTAATGTATCATTTTCCTTTTTGTTTTCATATTCTGTGATGGCTTGTCACTCTTCTATTTCCTCCCTCTAAGTTTTGTCAACTGTCTTGCCTGCCCACTACCACATTTCTCATCTATGCTCCATTTCACCATTTTTAATCCCTGAGTCCGATGCTAACATTTCTTACTCTATACCACGGAATTTTACATGGATTTCTTATTAACATGTTGGCTCACTATTTTCTTTTGGAGGGCTGCAATTTCTCCTAGATATACTATTTTGGTTAATGGCACTGTGATGGTTAATTTTACGTGTCTACATGTGTGGATCACAAAGTGCCCGGATATTTGGTAATATATAATATAAATAATAATAAACATTATTCCATATGTGTGCATGAGGGTGTTTCTGCATGAGCTTAACATTTAAATTAAAATGAGTAAAGCATATTGTCCTCCCTAATGTGCATGAGACTCATCCAGTGAATTGAAAAACTTCATAGAGTAGGAAGAAATGTCACCTGACTTATTTCCTGAGCTGGGACTTCAGACTCCTGCCCTTAGACTGCGACTTATACCATCATCCCTCCTTATCAGGAATTCAGACTCAGACTGGGATTACGCCACTACTACCACTCTTGGGTCTCCAGCTTGCTTACTGCATGTCTTCTTGGGATTTCTCAACCTCCTTAATAATATGGGTTTATTTATTTATTTATTTATTTATTTATTTATTTATTTATTTTCTTTCTTTCTTTCAAGACAGGGTCTTGCTATGTCACGTAGGCTGGAGTGCAGTGATGCAGTCATGGCTCACTGTAGCCTTGACCTCCCAGGCTCAAGAAATCCTCCCACCTCAGCCTCCAGAGTAGCTGGGACCACAGGCATGCACCACTATATATGTTTCATAATTTTTTCAATTTTTTTTGTAGTTATGGGGTCCCAATATGTTGCCGAGGCTGGTCTTGAATTCCTGGGTCTAACTGATCCTCTTGCCTTGACTTCCCAAAGTTCTAGGATTACCAGTTTGAACTACCACACTTGCTCCCAATTTCTTACATTAAATCTTTTTCTCTGTCTCTACATACACACACACACACACAAAGTCATATCATATATACATATATATTTAATATATGTTACATATATTATCTCCTACTGGTTTTCTTTCTCTGGAGAACCCTGACTGACAGAGGCATCACTATCCTCAGAGTCACCCATATTTTGGATTTATCTTCCATTATTTTCTTACTCCTCTCTCTCACAAATGAGTTTGTCAAGGCCTTTCATTTGTATCTTCCACTAAATATTCCTTGATTATGGTAATAGTGCTCCAACTAGATATTCTAAACAGAATAGTGGCTGTACAAATACAGATTTATTTAAAATAGAAAGCTTCTGTAACAAAGATCTATTGAAATATGTGCCTTGATAGTATTTTATGTCAGAAAGTTGAACATTGTGTAGTACATACAATAATTTTATCAAAGTTCAAATACCAGGAGACCAGAGGGAGCAAGAAAAATTAAACAAGTTACCTTTGTAAACATGGAGGTTAAGTTAGATATTTAAGGATGCATAATATTTACATACCAGGGAAGGATCAGAAAAGGGCACCCTTGGCACTGAGAATATAAGCATAGACACAGAGTAGGATATGAGCAGTCAGAGTAGGATGAGTATATTCAGACAGTGAGTAATCTGCCAGAGTAAAGTAGAAGTTTGTGTAGGAAAACGATTGATTTCAATTTGTGAAGAATAGAAAAGGCAGTTCATAATTGTGCACGGCACCCAAACAGAAGTGTTGAGATGATGAAATCGGCAATAGTGTGTTAAACCCAGAAGAGCCAATTAATTAGTTCTAGTTTGAGACCTAAGCCCTAAAAACAAGGAGATCTGATGCTATAAATTTTCATCCAAGCTCAGGAGATGACCTGTGTCTCAGCTCAACCAGTGTTTTATGGCACTACACAAGTGCAGAGTACTGAAAATATCTGGGGAAGATTTTTAGATGGCACAGTGACTAGAGAATGCTACTGATATTTAACAAATGGAAGCCAAATATTCTAATTCCACCACGTTGCAAAAAGTAGTCACATACAACAGAGAAATGCTACACGTCAAATGTCAAGAGTGCCCCAGGTGAAAACAACTGAGAGAAAGTGTTTTTAATTAGAAATACATAGGCAGACTTTGGGAGATGAAGGATCACATTAGTACATGCTGTTATTCCCTCATCTGTCCTATAGAAGCCAGCCACATTTCTCTGAAGAAGTTAACAATTACTACCTTAAAGCACAATGGTTTTTGGTTGATAGTATACATAACTCAGTAGTTCTCAAACTTTAGCCTGTTTCTGAATCCCCAGGTGGTCTTGTAAAAGTATGTATTGCTGGACTACACCCTAGAGTTTCTGATTCAGAAGCCTGTCCAAGGTTGAATGGAGAATTTGCATATCTAAGAAGTTTATATATAATGCTGAATACCATTGTTATAGTTGGGGGGTCAGAGCGGAAGCAAAAACAAATACAAAATCAAAGAATGACACCTAGATATTTTTTCCTTGCCTTTTAGTTTCATGGTTAGATGGAAGACAAGTGGAGGGGATGACACTAGAAGAAGTCTGGCAAGATATGGCAATATTTTGGCTTATAAAATCTTTCTGAAAATTTATTTCTCTTGAATGGGACATGGAATAGAATATTACCGGATTTATGAAAACTATGTGTCCAATGAAATCATCTAAAATTCTTATGACCAAATGTTCCCTGCTCTCCTTTAGGTAATCTCTTTTGTAGTCAGCTGTTACTATAACAGTCAGCATTCCCTAATATATGCTGAAAAGACGCAATCTCAAAAACTTACTGGTATATGTTTATTTCTCATTTATGTGGGTATAAACAAAGACCACCTGAATGAGAACAAACAAATGCTACTTATTCAGAGCTTGCTATAGCAAGAGAGTCAGCCACTATCAACTGCATTTACAGAAATTTACAGGCAAAGGAGTAGGAAAGCTTTACAGTATAAAAAAGGGGGAAACGGGTAGGCGCTGTGGCTCACGTCTATAATCCCAGCAGTTTGGGAGGCCGAGGCGGGTGGATCATGAGGTCAGATCGAGGCGATCCTGGCTAACACAGTGAAACCCCATCTCTACTAAAACCACAAAAAATTAGCCGGCCGTGGTGGCACACACCTGTAGTCCCAGCTACTCTGGAGGCTGAGGCAGGAGAATCGCTTTAACCCAGGAGGCCAAGAGGTTTCAGTGAGCCAAGATCGTGCCACTGCACTCCAGCCTGGGTGACAAAGTGAGATTCCATCTCAAAACAAACAAAACAAAACAAAAAAGGGGGAACACTCAGGTATGCCTTGATTGGAGCCTGTTGGCAAGGGAATTGGAGGCAGGCTAACTAGAAATGGAGCATCATATACAGTTGGTTAGGAGAGCATATTTGCTTTCTTTTTGTTGGTCATAAGCTGGAAATGGGGGCAAAAATTAAAGAAAGTGTTAGTTATTGATCAAGCCCTGGATGTTGGGGGCTGATTGCTACAAAGGTTGTAGCTTGGCTTCTTTGGCTGCTTGCTACATACAGGTTGTGGGGAGAGTTCTATTTTTATATGTGATATGGCTGTTACCCATTTGTATGTTCAGTCTCTCACTTCCAGTACCTATCAGCATCTTCAGGTCCAGATATATTGCTGTAACTCTATTCTAAGCTACAGATAGGGTTTAAGTCTCCTTCTCCTAATTTTTCAACTGAACTGAGGCATCTTTTTTTTTTTTTTTTTTTTTTTTAATGACAGAGTGCACAGGAGCAAGAGAACTGTTGAAAACCCACAATATCTCTATAATCTTCTAATCAGGATGCATTGGTTATGGCTTCTCACTATTCTAGTGACCAAAGCAAATCATATGAACAAGATTAAAGAAAATAGAGAAATGCACAAAATAATTTCAAACACTATTATTATCTCTCAGAGCCACAAAGTGCCATGACTACACAAATAAGGGGGAAATGGAGCAGGAAGTTGGGTTATTAGTATATCCACACAGAGATGTGTTAATATAATCTGATTCTGAGGCATGTATTATTTACTAAAATTCTAGACCATAGATTATTCATGGGAGTTAATACTTGGTTATCATATCTCTGATTACATATGTTTATGTATTTTACGTTATGTATAACTTTAGAAATCTGATGACTAATAGAAAATGTGAAACTATTCTGATTTGCCACAGTTTGAGTTATGCTTTCAATTTATTTTGTTTTTTACAATATTACAATTGTTTGTATTACTCTTGTGTTGAATTTCTCTGTGAAAAAATAAGAATTAAGGATATATTAACTATATAATTGTAATATTTGTATATATTGTTAGTAGAATGATTCTAAGGCTTATATTTAACTAATAATTATAAACTCCTTATATACAAGTATAGATGAGTGTTTTTTTTAACTTTTTCATTTATAGTATTACTTTAGTGTTAAAACCATGAATTTAGTATTCATACTAAACGGGAAAGTCTTTCCAGTAAAATTTTTAGCACTTTATAGTTTTACCTTCTCTATTCTCTAAGCTCCTTGAAGTGAGCTTGGTATCATCCATCTAAAGTGAATGCCACTATAAGAATAATGAGAGGGAGGTAAACGTACACAGCTAAAATATAGAGTTAGTAGAAGCTCTACTGTCATCTCTAGTTTATCTTACATATAATAGGCTTGAAAAGTTCCTCTCCTGTATGGACTGAAATTTCTCTTTTATCTGCAAACTGCGATCGATATTCAACCAGCTGGCGAGCAAACGAGTCATTAGGGTGTCTCCCAGCTTCAAACCCACACTTCTATACTCTGGGGTGCTGTGGCTGGAACTCTGCAAACACACATTGCTTTGCTAGGGGATTCTTTGTTATGTTTTGCAGATATTAGAAACTAAAGGAAACCAGACAGTCCGTGAAGGGCAAAGTTACTTTTGCTTCTTTGTGTTTTGCATCGCCTCAGCAAAAGTCATTCACCCTGGTAACAGAAGTGGATGCCACTAACACCAGTCGGCCACAGTTTCTCATTTGCATCCCAAACTCTTAGAACCAGCCTCATGAAACAACATCAGAGATACACGCCCAGCATGTTTTTTGAATGTCGGAGCTGGTGCTGCAGAGAGCAGCACCTCCGTATTTCTAGATTCTGGTTGTCCTAACCTGTTCCTGTTGGTCTGTAAGTGTCGACAACGGTGGCTACTTTGTGTAGTTACTACCTCTGTGTTATTTCTATTTGTATAAGAATTTCCCAGTAGAATTACTAAATAATTCTACTTAATAATTTTTATATACAATTTCTAATTTAGCATTTCACTCTACCAATAGCTATTTATACAAAATTGCTTATTAAATGTTCTCTGTTGACTGGAGTGGTTCAGATTTCTTTACTGGAGTCTACCTGATAAAAAGAGAGCTAAATAAATTTTTTTCATTAATTAAAAACAAAAAAAGAAAGCTTAGATTTTATTACTTTATTTTCCTTTACACCTAACAAAGGCAAGTTTCAAGCAGAAAGTAGCATTTATTAGCAGTTGGGATGAGAAAGAAAAACAAATAATCTCAAAATGTGAAAAATGCACAGAAAAAGCAAGTCTTGGCATTCTGTTCTTGAGATATGTATGGAAATTAAAACACTGTTCATTCACAAAAAAGCAATAAAGCCCAAAATGTTTACATAGTTCCCCCAAACAGTAATAAGCGTTGATTGCCTCCTGCCTTCTTGTGCACGTGCCCATAACATTGCCACATTGCTTTACCGTCTGGACAAAAGCTTTGGCATTTCTCATACCTTTCACACTTTGCTTCATGTTATTTCGTTTGTGTGGAGCCTCTTACATTTGTCCCTCAGAACAACTCCTCCACACCCGATAAGGCCAGTTTGGAG
The DNA here is from genome assembly GCF_002776525.5 of Piliocolobus tephrosceles. Lineage (NCBI taxonomy): Eukaryota > Metazoa > Chordata > Mammalia > Primates > Cercopithecidae > Piliocolobus > Piliocolobus tephrosceles. Next base: position 22,288,943 of record NC_045435.1, on the reverse strand, counting down.
ATGTGTCCCACACCCTCCAGTCAGTACTGCCAGCTTCCTTTGCTAGGCTCCCTGAAGGCCTTACTAACATTTTAAAAATAAATCGATGTACATACACACATACACATGTGTGTGTTTATATTTTATTCTAATTACATATTTGGTTATTGGTTTTCATTATAATTTAATTCTGCCAGGTTAGAAATCATGTTTTATCTATTCCTGTGACACTGTCTGACATGTAACTGGTATTCAAAAAATGTGTTTTATATGAGAAAATAACTGAACATTAATTTACTTTATGATCATTGGCTAAATATATTGACAAACTATGTGTATTAAAAGCCCTGCAAAGCAAATGCACATAAAGATTTCACACTTGGTTAATAGCTCAGGAGTCTATTAAATTGTTTTCTATTTATACAAAGATGCCGCCACCATTTCATAGCTAGAATTTGGGTCTAGTAATATGTTTAGGGGTAAAAAGACTGAAAAATTAAACAAGAGGGGCAGTGGTTTGTGTGGGTAAGCCGACTGAAATGCACTTTAAATTACTAATTGTATATGTACTAGATATTTGTTATCATTTTCAGAACTATTTCTCACTTCATGTGATTTTTCTGTTCAGTTCTTCCAATCCTCAAGCACCACAATAGTATGGATTTGTTGTAGGCTCAGTCTGTGAACAACAGAGATCTTTCCTGAAATACATTCAAAAGTAAATATAATAAAAGCGCAGTGGCTCACGCCTGTAATCCCAACACTTTGGGATGCTGAGGCGGGCAGATCACCTGAATTCAGAAGTTCGAGACGAGCCTGACCAACATGGAGAAACCCCATCTCTACTAAAAATACAAAATTAGCAGGGCATGGTGGCACATGCCTGTAATCCCAGCTACTCTGGAGGCTGAGGCAGGAAAATCGCTTGAACCTGGGAAGTGGCGGTTGCAGTGAGCCAAGATTATGCCATTGCACCCCAGCCTGGGCAACAGGAACGAAACTCTCTCAATAATAATAATACTTAATTAATTAATTAACTAATTAAAAATAAATAAACAAATACATAAATGGGTCAATTGAAATACTTATTTTAGAATCCCCCTAAATGCAAGAGAAAGTAGATCTTTATACTTTCCAAGATCAGGAAGTTTAATAATTAGGGGTGCCTGGATATGCTTGTGGACATATTTCTCAGCACAGACGTGAACTTGCAGAAAATGAAGCACAACAGATGAAATAACTGCTGTGAGAGACGGAGAAAAAGAGAGAGGTGACGAATGTACCAAAAAGGAAGGTTTCTAAAAATATGATTTGATCATTTGAGTGTGGTGATGCCTGAGTCTACCTAGCTCAATTCTAAGACTTGGCTGGTAAGTGATTTTTTTAATTTTGGGGGGATTAAACTAGATCGAACTTTGTCTGACTTTGACAGTAAGGGTCTTGATCATACTTCCTTTGAATTATTTCTGTTAGCACGGTTCTTTGCGAACTTACGAAACAGTTTATATGACTTCACATCCTACAATAGAGTAGTTAATTGTGAAAATCCATAACTCAGGCTTCACTTCAGATATATTAGGTAGTACTTATTCACATAACCAACAAATTCTCATAAAATCTAGAACCAAAGGAATCTTAATATCTTGCTCTTCAACAAGTGTAATAATTTCATACATTATATCTTGGAGAGAGGGATTACTAACTTAAATTTCATGTATCCAGTGAGTTTGAGCTTCCAGCTTCACAGTGTAGACCACAATAATGATGAAGAGAACATATAAATTTCTTGCCTATGTTGATTTAAAATATGCCTTTGTTTTGTTCTGATTTTGCTGAGTTATTCATTTTTAATTGACAGGTAAAAACTATATATATCTATAATGTACAACATGTTTTGAAATATGTATACACTGTTATTTAGATACACACTAAGAATGGCTAAATCAAGCTAATTAACACATGTGTTACCTTACATACTTCTTTTTTGTGGTTATAACACTTAAAATCTACTTTCTTAGCAATTTTCATGAATAGCGTACACTGTTATTAACTATAGTCACCATATTGTGCAATCGATCTCTTGAACGTAATTAACATTCATGTAATGTGTAATCGTAACACAATACTGAGCAAGCATACTCTTTCTTACATTTGACAGCTCATCGTATGTTTGAGTACAGCTATATTTTCTTCTGTGTCTTCTTAATTCTAAGTTAAACAGTTCGTATTCCTCAACTATTCCTTTTGAAATAAAATGCAGAGTGTCTGCCATTTTCCTTCCTTCTCCTGGGTGCTCTCTGTTTTCATTATGTCATTTTTCTCCGAAAATGTATTGAATGTGCTTCTTCTAAATTGAAAGCAATTTGCAAAATGTTTTCTACCCAGATTAGCATATAATGAACACATTACTAATCATGACTAGGATACAACATAGTTATTGGTGCAAAGTCTGTGTTATATTTCAAGTCTAATTGAACAATATTGAACTGCAGTCAACTAAAACTCACAGATCATTTACACACAAATTATACCAAACACGGAGTTTTACTAATTCACATGAAGATGTGGCAAACTAAGCAATTCACTTATTTTCCTCTATTTGCTTTTGTGCATATTTGGTTATTAAGAAGTATGGATCAAGTAATAAACTATTTAGAACTGTAATTTTGAAGGTCCTTAGCAGATTATTTTACAAAGACAATTTAATGTAAGTTGGCTGAAATAATTAGTTAGCATGAACATGAAATGATCAGACAGCTAGAGGACTCCCTTTTCATCTTAACTGAATTGCGTAGTTGTGTTTAATTCACTACATTAATTAAATAGGTCAATACTACTGTAGACTCCAAGCTTAATATGTATTCTGAGAGCTCAATTTTCATTACCACATATTTTATGTTATGTGGTTTATTATAAAATTTTAAAATGCTTAGTTTATCAATTGCGTAAAATCAGCAAAGGCGTGAATTATTACAAGAAATGTCTCAACTTATGAAAAGCGCAATTAGTAAAATATTTAGAAACACATGAAGAGAAAATACATAATACATACAACTGTAGGATTACATATTTTCTCAAATTTATAACATGAAAATATTTCTATTATTAAATAGTCTTCAAAATTATAATTTTTAACTAGTAGAGTAGGATTTCCTATGCCTTAGTAATCAGTCAATTATAAGTTTCTGGTCTTTTATTTATTATTTCTAGCTGAACCCAAGGGAGTTGCAGAACAGGACTTGTAGCTGCTCCGAGAACGTTTTAGTATGATGATTCCAAAATGTCTGGATAACAGATCTTTTTGTCTAGTGCCTTATTCTAAGTTAGGAAAATATTTGGATTCCTTGTTAGCCAGTAGAACCTGAAAGTGATAAATACCGACTGACTTCGTGCCTGTGTGCACTGTACTCCATTGTACTCTGTAATTTTAATGTATACCACATCCCTGGAGATGGATGAAGCATAGCTGGGCCAGCTGAGGTGTTTTCTGGCACAACACCCAGATCCCTTTCTGTGCTGTATTTTGTCAGCGTAACTGATGCCAGCTTGGACCTGGATGGTAGCAGTGGAGCATCCATATAGCATCAAATGTTCTTAATATCACAGACCTATTATCCACAAGAGTGTATCTCATAGTCATGCTTATTTGAGACCAGGAAATTGACACTTTCTTTGTGGCATGTTTCTGATTATGCTGCCATGTATCCTGATGATGTTGATTTCCTTCAAAATCTTTTGGCATCTAAACTGTGTTTGATTTATTGCCCGGAGATCTTCATTTATTACTTTTATCAATATGATCTCATCATGGAAATTTTTCCATTCAGTAGTCATGTATTTGTACATTAAAAGGTGCAGTGTGCAGGAGAAGGGAGAAGGGAGATTTTCATTTCTCGTAAAAGTCTCAATTAATAATCCTATCATGCACATATGACAAGTTATGAAATAATTTATTTTCTTGTCATTGTTTTAGATTTTACTTTCTATTTAGTTTTTGTGTTTGAAAAAGGATGGGAATTTCTGCTGTTATCTGCCAGATGATAGGATAAATTTTTTAAAGTGTGTTGTAAAAGGATCCAAAATACATCATACTTGATGAACCGAGACCCTTTTCATCCCAGAATATTCTGTGCTATTTGAAGTGCACTCTTATAAGTTCTAGTCTAGTAAATAAGTTACCTCCTTTCTAAATCATTATATATCCTTTTAATAATTCTAAATAAATATTTCCCAAGGAAAACTAAATCCTTACATCAATTGGGCAACCTTTGGAGTTAAGAGGTGTGGCTTTCTAAACATGTCATCCTGCTGAGACTCTGACTGGTGTAGAATGTGTTTTTAGACACCTAGGCTTGCCTTTTATCATCATAAGCAAAGGATCAGATGAATAGAATACTTGGGAATACATTGTTATACTACTCAAACCTCTGACATTTCTGCTGTTTTTTGGCTTCTAGTATGTGTTTAGGTCTGAAACCAGCCTCATCACTTTTTATCTTATTTCCTTCTTTTTTAACATATTGATTCTAACAGATTTATATTTTATTTATGCTCAAAATTCATATTTTCACTAGATAGTTTTTATATGTGAATCACTTAATTCTATATTGTATTGACAATCCCCTTCTATTTTCATAATTTGTCATTTTTTCACAACAATAATAAAAAAATTAAACACTGCCTTTTTATTATATATTTGATTATTGAGTTTGTTCAACTTTCTTCTTCAGGAAAACTAATATTTTGAACTTTGCATCTGTTCTCTTTCCTACATCTCTATCATCTTTTTATCACTTTTACTTCTTATTTTTCTCCATTTTTGACTTTTAATGACATTTCTATGTTTTAATTTTTCTAGGGTAAATAATAATTATGCTATTCATTTGTAGCTTTCTTTTTCTTTCTTATTTCATCTATCTTCATTTTTATTTCCATCTCTTTTTACCAACACTTTCCCCAATTCAATTGTCTTCCATCTCTTCTATTGTCTTCCTTATGTGAATCCAAGCCTTAATACTATCCGACAACACAAAGTGAATGCTTTCCACATTTTTCTTGTAGCCAGTCCTTTCGAGAGATTATTCTCCTCCAACTTGAATCATTATTTTCTCCTTTTCTAATAAATAATCTTGTAAGAGTTCTCACTTGTATTTATTTTCAATATTCTAATACTTCAACCAGAAATACCAGTTCTAGTCATATTTTTATCTATAAACAAGGAGGGATTCCTTGTTTCTCCTCTGTGTATTTTGATGTCAGAAGGTACTCCTTAAGTGATTACCCTGGAAGACTTGTAGGCATGTATAACTCATCACCCAATTTCAAAATAGCAGCAATCATTCAACACTGTGTGGCTGGATGATTAGGCAATGTGTCGTTTCCACTTCCTGGTCATCTTAAACACTCTGAATTTATCCTATTAAAGAGAGACGGAAGGAGACTGAATGTGAATAAGAAGCAAGAATACCCAGGGAAGAGCTTCCCACAATTTTCTCCACGTATATTCTCTGTACTACTCAATCCGCATGTCCTGTGTAAACTTCCAAGACCTGTCCATTTCTGCCCCAGATCTGTACAGTATTTCTGGGAACCACTATCTAAAAGTGATGGGGAAAAATGTTATGGTTGTGTAAAAAGGTGGAAAAACAAACAGTGGGTCATAGATGCTGGTTCTCAGCAGTTAATTGGCACATTTCTTGGTGGTGTAGACCAGGACTTTCTTACCTTCACAGATATATTTGATCGGGTTTACATAGTCCTTTAAGCTAATTTTTTGTTTTTGTTTTTGCTTGTTTTTACATTTTGAATTACTTTAGACAAGCCATGTACTCACTTATATGAGCTGCTATATAAGCCCAAATTTCTCTATGAATGAGAATAAAGTCTGATTTGTATGTTTCTGTTGTCTGTGGCTTCTGGTGAGTATTTGAATTTACAATCTCAGGAAATACCTCAAATTTACAGGAGAGGGCCAGCAAACTTAATTATTGTATATCTGGAGGGTCAACATGGTGCATTTATTTGAATACATTTTGGCCTTGTTAGTGAAAGTTTCTCCCAGATTTTAGTGATAGTGTAGCTTTTTACTGTTAGTGTTCAATATAATGATAAAATTTTGTCTTCTGTTGAGCTATCCTTAGATATCTTAGGTGGAAAATAAAATAGTTAAATCATAAACTTGAAAACAATTCAATTTCTAGAAATTTCCTCCAAGGTAAATTTAATCAATTCTCCTCACTTTATAGATTTATTTTAAGAGTTTCAAATTGCTTTCCCAAGATTATATTGGTATTTATGGTAGGCCTCAATCTAGGGACAATATTCTTTCCACACTCTGCACACATCGAATATTTCATATTGAGCTTGTTATGTTGCCAACTTTTAAGGTACTTTTTATATTTATTAGTTTTCCCCCTAAGGGCATCCATGAAAGTCATTATGTGAAAATTCATGTAATTCTAATAAAATAAAAAGCAGTTTAGACAATTTTTTAAAATTTTATTTCTAAAGTACTGTTGCTAATCAGTTATTCTATTTTTTTAAAAGTAAAATTTCCTATGTTAGTTTTCTACTAATATTTCAGGTTGCTCAGTAGTAGGTGATTTCTTAAATTTTTAAATATCCAAAATATTTTTTTGTCAACCTATGTAGGTAAACTTGAGAGGTGCTAATATTTCTTATGATATTTAAGTCATTAGTTTGGTTATATATTTGATATGTAAAATTATAATTAACAAAATTTTTAAAAGAAAATTATGACTGATAAAAATACAAATAAACACGTGTCAAAGAAGTAGTGAAATGTTACAACTAGTTCAAAGATCATCCCAGAAGCTAGGATATTTACGGTCAAAGTTATGATAAGATTGCCATATTAGATAAAAACTGGTTGATATCCAAAAATGTCATAATTCTTTGGTTTATTTGTTACACTGGATGGAAATTATTTGGCAATTCTACCATACAAATGTCTACAAGTTCACAATTAACTTCACTATTTCTAGAGCCCTTAATCAATATTAAATAGTGAGTTTAAATACATTCCTTAGGCAATTTTTTGTGGCTTTTCAATTCATATAACATTGAAGAATGTATTACCTTTCTTGTCTTATTTACAAATTTTGGATAATGTTCTCTGACATATCGATTTCAAATTGTAGTTTTCCACTAATATTTCATAAAGCTGTTTTTCTCATATGAACAATTTTATTTAAATCAATGTCTTTATGATGATTGGGACAGGTTGTGGGGTGGAAAACACATTTCTTTAAATCATATCATCTTTATTTCTCATTTGTTTTCAATGCAAAGCATTTTGAATCCATTATTGTTGCTGTTGTTCTTTAGCAGAAAGACCCTCTTCTTATTTGTCATCTCCAAAACATAACTATTTACTTTATTACCTTCAGTAATCTACAAAACGTTTCTTTGCAGCAGCAACATTGGAATTTGTGAAGTCAGAGTCAGGAATAAATCAATCTATTTTAATTCAATTTATTTGCTCTTCACAATTTTTCTAGTGACTGTCTTGTGTTTTCTTTATAAGCATTCAAAATTAGCATCGATCAAAGACATTTTATGCTACTGTGTATTCCCAATACATCTTTATTAACCACAATAATGTAATTGAGACATTGTCTCCATAAAATAAAAATACAGAAATTAAAATTAAAAACCTCTCTGAAGATTTATGAAAGTTGATTTTGGGGCCAAATAATAATTCTCATTAATTTTGGCATTAACTAAATTTTTTCAACTAATCTTTTTGACAGAGCAATTTAGAGGTAATGCTGTTACTCCCCCTCTTCCCCAGAAATAACAGGGACATTTTTGATGCTCTCAAGATTAATTGTTAAGTTCATTTATGAGCTTTACTAATTTGTGAATTACACTTTATCCTCAAAGCCAGTGTCATTTGTTTAACCCTTTGTTTACTGTTTAATCACTCCTTTTAGAATAGATAGTAGCAAACTATCTATTTACAAGATCACGAAGTTTTTGTCTTATATCTTTGAGGGTTATGTCTTATGTTCAACATTGTAATACAGCAATAAAAATTTCAGCGATATATGTTCACATAACATACCTATTTATTGTGATCAATGTTTTCAAAAGAGATCTTGGAATTAAACAGAAGATACCCTAGTGTCACTCATAGATATCTGGTAAATTTGTCATAATTTTAAAGAAGATATAGATGTTTTGTATCATATGGAAATATCCATTGATTATTAATTATGGTGCTAAAAAGGACTACATCTCCTAAATCTACACATACCCTAAGATAATGAAAATTTTACATAAATAGTATTTTGAATGACTATAATGTATAAGAAGATTTGGAGAGTATCTCTGGACTATCTATTATACCATCCTTTCTTCTTTTTACTTCTTATCACTCATTATTCCCTTTCAGTTACTGGATTATGAAATACGATAGATCAAAATTTTAAATACATACAGCAATTGGTATATCCAATAAATAAGACAGCTAGCTACTAATACTCAGTTTACACCAGGGAGTCAGAATCTGCAGTAAGGGGCTCCTAATATTCCTTCCTAATTTACTTACAGTTAGACGTATGCTTTATTTCTGCTATTTGCTAAAGCTTACAAATTATAAACTTTTAGTAAAGTCAGAAAAGGAACTAGACTTCTCTGTAGCTCATTAAATCCATTCCATTTTACATACAGGCAGGATTTAACTACACTCTATTGTCAGTAGCATCCACACTAGTTTTAGGTGACAACTGAAAGCCTAACAACCCATGCTTTATCTCATACAAATTTCCTGTTCTGTCCCAGATTTATGTATCTTAGCAAATGAGTCTAGCTGTATCTCCAAGGCTATTTTACAAAGCCCTATTACTACTCTGATTTTGTTGTTTCATCAATTTCCAGACAACCAGTAATATGGCATACACATTCACATGCTAATATGGCTTCAAGGACATACCTGAATTTATTGTCAAGTAATCACACTACAAAACAAAACTTTCTTTTCTCCTAAAACGTGTTGCCTTTCTTATACCAGGCTTAATAATCAAATTACTATTGCATTAATGGTGGATAGTCTCTAAGATACGAAAAATTAGATTTAAAAAAAAATTTCTTAGTCTCATCCATTAAAACCTAGACATCAAACAAATGTTTAGATTCCGTAGTGTAAACTGCACATTAATATGTCTTCATTTAAGACTTTGATAACTACCTATAATATAACTGATTCTCAAAGTGAGGGCACAAATCCTTTGAGAATGCAGAGGTCTAAATTATTTTTGTTCTCCTATACCATGCTTTCATCTCTGTCTTTGCAACTATGCCTCTCTCTCTGCCTAGAGTTTGAGAATGAGACAATGTCATTCTTTTCAAGTTTGTTCTTGGTCATGAAAGGCTCAGTATATGGTAAATTTCTGAGATTGAGTGATTTTCTTTTTTTTTTTTTAATTCTTCACATTTTCTTGAAGGAATATGTGCATGTCTAAGATATTGCAATACTCTGGCATGGACTAACAAGAAAAGGAAGCTATAAGGATAAATGAGCTTGGAGAAGGAAAAAGAATATGAGATAATCTAAAATTTGTATAGATATGTGAATACAACACTGATTAATTTAATATGCAAAAACAATTGAGGAAATTTTTTGAATATAAAAATAGGAAAAACAGAAAATCTTGGACGCGGGCAAAAGATATTTCTGGGTTTTCTTTCAGTGGCATGCTAGTTGTTGCCTAAGAGACTCTGGGGATCATCTGATGCTATTGGGGTGTGTACCTTTTAATGTCCTTGACTAAGCTATGAATAGAAGTTAACTTGCAGAAAACTGAGAGTTATGCACATTCTTCACGGTCATAGCAATGAAATCGTTCTAATTCAATGCTGATGGAAATACATTTCAACTGGTAGAGCAGCGGTCCCCAATGTTTTTGGCACCAGTCACCAGTTTTGTAGAAGACAGTGTTTCCAGAGACAGGGGACAGGGGTGATGGTTTCAGGATAATTCAAGCACGTTACATTTATTGTGTACTTTATTTCTATTATTATTGCATCGTAATATATAATGAAATAATGATACAACTCACCATAATGAGAATTAGTGGGAACCCTGAGCTTGTTTTCCTATAACCAGAAGGTCCCATCTGGGGGTGATGGGAGACAGAGACAAATCATCAGGCATTAGATTTTCATAAGCTGTGTGCAGCCTAGCTCCCTCCCATGTGCAGCTCACAACAGGGTTTGTGCTCCTATGAGAATCTGATGCCTGCTGATCTGACAGGAGGCAGAGGTCAGGTGGTAATATGAGTGATGGGGAGCGGCTGTGAATTCAGATGAAGCTTCGCTCACTCACCCACACTTTTCACCTCTTGTGCAGCCCATGGCCCAGGGGTTAGGGACCCCTGTGGTAGAGGATATAAATCTCTGTGATTCAAATCTTTATTTTACCAATTTTAGACTCTTTCTGATTCCCTCAGTAATCAGAGTTCAAAGTTGACATATGCATATTTTATATTTGTATGAGAACAGTGGTTTTAACATTTTATAAACTCAACTTTTACTAAATACAACAATTATGTCTGTCGAGAATAAAATAAAAATTAAGAAAAATTATGTTTAGTCCCTAATATGAAAAGTTATTGCCGGGCGCGGTGGCTCAAGCCTGTAATCCCAGCACTTTGGGAGGCCGAGGCTGGCGGATCACGAGGTCAGGAGATCGAGACCATCCTGACGAACACGGTGAAACCCCGTCTCTACCAAAAAATACAAAAAATTAGCCGGGCAAGGTGGCGGCGCCTGTGGTCCCAGCTACTCGGGAGGCTGAGGCAGGAGAATGGTGGGAACCCAAGAGGGGGAGCTTGCAGTGAGCCAAGATGGTGCCACTCACTCCAGCCTGGGCCACAGAGCCAGACTCCGTCTCAAAAAAAAAAAAAAAAAAAAAAAGAAAAGTTACTATTTGCCAGATCTTGTTACTATAGACAGTCTAAGTCATACTTATAAACCAATTACATTTAAGAAATTGTGGCTTGAATGAATCAAGTATGTTATTTTTTAACACAAGTGGTTGTCTATATTGGAAGCAGATTTCATTTTTCTTTATTTTGTCTTTGGAGTATCCTTTCATTCAGTTTCATTTTATCCTACGTTGTGCTCTCACAGTCTCCATTGCTTCGGTATATCTGTGTCTGCTTTTGTTGAGAGGACTTGTCCAAGAAGGATAAACAGTGAGTGTCAGTGTCAGAAGACACCAGGAATGTTGTGCATTGTGGATTGATCTAAACTCAAGTTGGCCTAGCAGATTCTAATATAAACTGCACGTTGTACTGTTCTTACAGTTTTCGTTAAGGCTGAGTAAACACAACTTTAAATAATGATAATAATAAAAGTAGTTATCTTTCCTGTAAATTGGAAGGGGACTGTAGAAAAGGGTGAAATGCTGACAGGTGGTCAGCAGTAACTCTTGGACAAAGTAAATATGGGTGACGGAAGCTGCATGAGACAATCCTCAGACGAACAGAGAATAGAGCCTGGTCAGAACACTGTTGGTGCCTATGCAGATATAACAGAGAGGCAGGAAATTTCAAAGGGTAGCCTCAGGTTTTCTTGAGCCAAGCATATTTAGACTTTATTTTTGTAACCTCTTTTGTTTCCAGTAACTGCTCAGGGATAAAGAACAATCCTTGAGATTATAACAAAGCCCTGAGATGTCTCCCGTTATATGTGCGCAGACCCACAGCGGGAGGACCTTCCTAGACCTGTGATTTAAATCAAACAGTTTTTATTAAAAACTTTCTCCAATAACTAATAACTTTCCCTAAAGTTCTTTTTCTTATCCATTATCAAAGTTCCTAAGTGCAGCAGCAGCTGAAGTTAAAACCAATATAAAAATTGCTTTGTTGATTGTTTTCCTTTCTCTTTCTCTCTTATATGTGAGCAGCATGAACAAATTTTACAATTTTCAAAATATGTATTGATGGATCCTGGCAGCATTCACCTGAGGGATAAGAATAAGAACATTTATGGAATAAAATAATTTAAGAAATTCAAGGCTGTGTGCAAATTTATGAAGCTATGTAATATTTTGCTTCATGAATCTACTTCTTTAAATATTGTCTGTGAAAATATAAAATAAGAGCAAGCTTTTATACCTATAGTGTTTTCCTTAAATAAACTATCATTTTGGAAGAATGTTTATATTTAAATGTAGATGTCCTAAGGAAGGATTTATCTTAGTTCCAAAAATTAAACATATTAAATTGCATATAGTGGGTAAGACATTATGAACTAAATTCTGAGGTGAGCTGCCTCATGTTTTATGTGGAATACCTTTCACAGTAGTTTTCATATTAATACCTGGAAAAATGTTTTTGTAATTTGAAAGCAATAAACATTATTTACAATTTATGAACAAGTTATTCATCTATGCACTCAATGTATTTTTAGTGAGCTCTAGTTTGGTCCAAGCATTTTTGTTCTGCCTATGGGACAGGGCAAAGACAAACATGAGATTAGAAAAACATGTAGTCTAGGCTGGGCAAGGTGGCCCACACGTGTATTCCCAGCACTTTGGCTGGCCAAGGCAGGCAGATTGCTTGAGCCCAGGAGTCGAGACCAGCTGGAGCAATAAGGTGAAACCCCACCTACCTCTGCAAAAAACACAAAAAATTAGCCAGGTGTGGTGGCACGTGCCTGTAGTCCCAGCTACTCGGGAGGCTGAGAGATGGAAGGATCCCTTGAGCCCAGGAACTCAAGGCTGCAGTGAGCGGAGATGTAGCCACTGCACTTCAACCTGATTGACAGAGGGAGACTGTCTCAAAAAAAAAAATATATATATATATATATATATATATAAAAGAAAAAGAAAAAGGAAAACATGTACTGCTGACATCATTCATGGTAGAGACAGACATATATGCCCCAACTATTTTTCTAATTCTACTGTGGGTTGTACATTAGAAGAATGAAAAACAGTGTACTATGAGACCACAAAGAAGGAAGAAATTAATACTAACAAGGATATCTTGTAAAGACTTCAGGAAGTAAGGGGAAAATTATCTGAACTGTAAAGATAGGTTAAGTTTATTGAGCAGAGATGTAGGGAGGGAGGGTGAGTGGGCACTAGCCAGGAAGAGGGTACACCACAGGGACAGAGGCATAATCATACACAAGGAGTAGAGAGACTAGTAAGAAGTTCAGGATGACTGGAGGGTTTCGTAAGTATATTGTACATATGAAATGTACATGTGGGATAGGTGGCTGAATAGTTAGATTGCTGAGAATGTTGCATGCCAAAATAAGGAATACTGATAAAATTAGTCCACAGTGGGGAGCCACTAAAATTGTTGGTCCATTTTGAAGTGATGTAACAGAGCCTCATATTTGCATAAATAAGAGGTTTATGAATATAGTATTATTGTCACAAAAATGAATGACTAGTCCAATAACTGAAAAACAGTAAATGACAAATCTGGTAGTAGAACCTAAATCTTGCCAGTACATCAGTTCAAGTCTAGCCCAGTTACATATAAATTGGAAAAGTTTTCTTCAATATCAGGCATATTATTTTGGTTTGTATTTTTATCTTCCAAAGAAGGTTAAAAAAATATTGTCTGGAATAAATGTCAAAAAATCATTTTTATATGTATTGCTCCAGAGATATTCAATGAAGTATTAATTTCAAGTTTTTGCACATATACTATAATAGAAATATTGAATAATACTGACAAGTATGTTATGACAAATAATAAAATCCATTTTAACTATTTTTAACAGATTCTCAGTTATATAGAAAGAAAGGTCACGGAACTCAGTATTCAAACTAAATTACTGCAATTTTCTTTAAACGCACAGTGTGTATTTAGAACACGTTTTCTGTAAACATTGTACTCTAGATCATTATCTTTCTATATTAAGAAGGTAACTCCTGTCGCAAATATTATAGATTTTATGCATAAAAATATCTAAATATATGTTTTAGTTTTACATTTTATGTGGAAGTCAAAAATGTCCTAAAGAAAGGCATCTTTTAAAATTTCTTAAGCATTTACATTTTTCTACAAAGTCTATGTTACACTTCGGTTAAAAAGAAGAATGAAAACCCCTCAAGCCACAGTTTATGACTTTTTATGTCACACTGAAAAGTCATGTGAACTACAGATGTGAACCATGGAGATTTGTGCCCTCCTACGAAACGGTTAGTATTATGAAAACTGCCATTATCCTTATGATGCTATTTGACCTCTACATAGGCACTTTCATTATCTGACAATAATATTCAATTTGCAAAACTAGCCCCAGTCATTTAAAGCGCTCAGCATGCACGAAAGCATTAGGCATTTTGTATTGGTTTTTATAGAGGGCCTTGTAGTGACCAGACCGGTACCTTCCATTTTTCTCTTTTAACAGTTGGGTTGCTGATCTCACAAATCATATTTCGGTTGGAAATGAAAGGTGCACCGCTGCCAGCATTTTGTTAGAAATAATGACACACTTTACTACCTGTAAGTGCTGACTGAGTGCTTCTGCCTTTTCTTCCCAAGGTGACTGTAACACAGATTGATGAAAGATTCTGCAGGACGACAAAGGTTAAAGATGCGGACCCGGAGCTAGAAACCAGCGCTGACACTGATGGAGTGGACCGCGATGAGAATGCCCACATTATGGTCCTATCCTCTGATAACCGATGTAATATGAAAACCGACTACAGAAGAAAGGAACAAATTAAATCCATTAATCAAGCATATCTCTGCTAAACAGTTGTTCGAAACTGATGAACAAATGAAAAATTTACTGTTTGTTTTCATGCTTGCAAGGATTGGGGAAGAAAATTAATTATAAGGTACTGGCCACACTATTAGTTAAGTTTTTCTTGAGGAAACTATTGCCTTGTCAAAGGACGAATGAACCTCATTAGGGAGATGAGTTTCAGCTGGTAGTTTTGCTTTAGTACAAACTAATAATACACACTTCAACAGATACCCTGAGTGAAATTATGAAAATTGAAATCCATTTGTTACTTCTTAATTTACTGTTAGAAAATGACCACTCTATTACTTATCATGGAAGCAGAAGGAAATCAAACATTGCTCACCTTTCACCTAAGTGCCTGAAAGAAAACGGTTCCAGTGTGGGCTTTGTGAGTGCTGCGATGATGAACTACACATCCGGGGTTAGAACTTAGCCACGGCATTTTACTCTTACGTTGAAGCATGTCACGCAGAACTCCATGCCAAACGCAACTTTTGATAAGCTGCTTTGAAATCCTTTTCTTTTCAAAATGTTTTAAATGACCTGGACAAATAGCAAACTGACATCTGATATTCTGAAATTCCCCTTAAATCTATACAGTGCAAGAACGGAAAAGAGAAAACGCTGCTTTGCTATCAATCCTGTATGGCCAGTGCACTGAGGCTCCTTAGCTGGCCACAGTGAGTGCAGTCCGGTTTCAATGTTCGTTTAATCCCTGGCCTTTCTGTCAAGGCAGCTAAGAACACGGGCAATCACTGCTCTGGATGAGCGGGAGGGCTTGGCTGCAGACACAAGTCTTCCAAAACCTGGAGTGAGACCAGGCTCATTCCAAAGAGTGTGTAAATCAGCTGTGAAATAATAATGACTTTTTTTGGGTTCTACTCACCCGGCCTGGATTCAGACTGCTGACCCAGAAAAGAAAGGCTTCACACATCCCATTACCAGTCCTTTGAGCCACTGAAGACATCCCCATCCAATTCTGACTTCCTTTCCTTGACAGCAGTATTGCTCTTTTTTATGGGCATGTAAACCAAATTGACGTTTACTTACTGCTTTTGTTTGGTTCCTTGACCTAACTTCTCTAATTTAACAGAAGGTTTCCAGGCATAGTGTTTGAATGAATCAGGCCAAATGACATTAAAGTTCACTTCCTCAATGCTTAAGCTCTGTCACTGAGAAAAGATGGGGGTAGAGATTTAAAGTATTCTTCTTAACGTAAAACTCAATGTTTTTCTCTAGACTTATTGTCTCGTGATATTTTTAAAAGCCAGCATTGGTTTTTTTTCAGGAAAATTAGGTCAGTCTATAACAGTGATTCCACCGTTTACCCTGTTGTCCTGGAGTGGGTAGGAGCTTTCAGGAGGAGCTAAGGGTTTTCTTTTTCCAAAATAAGTGTGCCACGTTGAAAGAAAATTACAGGTTGTATGGGACTGAGAAGTTAGACAATATAAGGGCTCTTCTAATGAAAAAAATCCAAATTTGCAAATATTAAACAGATGTCTTCGTTTGAGTTTTCCAAAAGCAGATTCCAGGACGAGACTATGAGCGCGATTTGCTCATATGAGAAGTGATTCCAGAAGCACAACAAAATCATGAAGTGGTGACGTGGAGAAGGAAGACAGCCAGCAGAAGGGTCACACACAATAGGGAGTACCACTCCGAGCACCTGGGGCGCACTCTTGCTGTGGGGCCCTCTGAAAGACATTTTAGACCACACCTCAGGATGCCAAATCAAGAGAGAAACGCTGGAGTGTGTACCACTGAGGCTTGTTCCTGGGGGTGGCAATTTCCCAGCATTTCCAGCCTTCTCTGTCTTTGCATATGTTCATGGGCGGTGATATTTATGCACCAAGAGAAAATCCTAAGGAAGGGAAAGGCTTAGGTGGAAGCCATAGACATGAACAAGAACCATCCAGCAAAGCTCCCGTTGAGCTCCAGTGTAAGTTTAGGGTAGAGAAGGATACTAGAAAGGTGTGACAGCTTCTCCACTAGATGTCAGATCGAATATTTAATTAAATAAATCACAACAAATCACAAATTTTAAAAAGATGGCAAATATCATTTCATACCAACATGAAGGTCAGTATGACAGAGGAGAAGTCAGGAGAGGTGTGATAACAGCCTCCAGTGACTGCTGCCAAGAATCTTATTGTTGCAATAGTAAAATAAAAAAAAAATAATAATGCCATATGAACTCACTGCTACAGTCTTTCTCAGTGTCTCAAAAGAGATCTGTGTGAGAGCTCCTCAAACGTGGGCTTAAAAAACTTCTTGGTAAATTTCCCATGGCTGCTATTACTGAGTTTCTCTAATATCCCATGTATATGTCGCCTTGAAATTAAGTTGAACATCATTTTTCAAAGCATTTCTGAACAACAAGAATAACAAAAATGAAAATTGGGAAAATTATGCAAAACATTTATTTTAGTATATGCATATATTTATGATAATTGATAAGCCATAATTTTTTACAGCCTGATTTATTATCCCAGGCACTACTGACATTTTGAACTAAAAAAGTCCTTTGGTCAGAAATGGTCCTGTGCATTTAAGATGTTTACAAATATTAAACAGATGTCTTCGTTTGAATTTTCCAAAAGGAAACTCCAGGAGGAGAATATGGGCATAATTTGCTTATATGAGAAGTGATTCCAGAAGCACAACAAAGCCGTGGAGTGGTGACATGGAGAAGGAAAACAGCCAATAGAAGGGTCATACACAATAGGGAATACTATTTTGAACAAAGTATCCCTGCCCTCTATGCACTAGATACATGTACCAGTACTGCTAGATACACATCTTCCCCAGTTTAAAGAAATAGAAGAAAGTTTCTAAACATTGACAAATGTAAAAACAACAACAACAACAAAAATATCTCCTGTTAGAACCACAATTTAGAAGACAGAAAAAGTTGCAAACTAGAGATCTGACAAACAAAAACAATTCTGAGATCTTTTTACGTTCAGTTTATTTGCTTATACACCTTATATTTCCCTCTATGCTACTTATGGGTTTAGAAAAATTCTCTAGTTCAGTCTTTTTTAATATTCAAACAAGAATATTATTGTGTAAATGAGAAAATGTTCTTAATGAATAAACCATAAAATGTTTGTAAGGATATCAAGAAATGAAGATACTTTAAGGAGCTACCTATCATCCCACATTAATCGACATTCCAGAAAACAAAGAATATCTCCTATATTTAAACAATTCTAAAAAAGAACCCAGCTATCCTACTAATTATTTAACATTTTAAGTAAAAATGGTAGGCTTAGTGCAATGTTTAATATCTCTGTGGTACAATGTAAGATTGTTATGATATGTGACATGTATATAAAAAGTATTTAATATAAGATATTGACTAATAAAAATAGTCTTTTTATATTCTGCAAAACCATAAGAGTATGGAAAAAACTTACATTAAGCTTAACTAACATTTAAAAAACACCTACAGTGGAAGGATCACCTGAGCCCAGGAGGCAGAGCTTGCAGTACGCCAAGACCATACCACTGCACTCCAGCCTGGGCAACAAAGTGAGACCCTAACTCCTCTAAAAAACAAAAAAGAACAAAAAACGTAACTATCATATTCTATAAAACTTTCCCAAGCTCTTAAAAGTAAGCACATTTACACTTTTTGCCCTCAAGAATAAACAATCAAGTAAAGGAAGAAATACAGATTTGTGGATTATAGCAACATAATTAAACTTTACAGTGCCAAATAATGCTATTTCTCCCTAATAGTGTTTTGCCGTAAGGGATCCTTGAAGATGTTAAGAGGTGACAAGAGAAAGTTAAATAATTTTAGACAATGGAAAGCATATTCTCTTCTCAGAGACATACACATTGTTATATAAAAGGCTCTGGAAGGTTTGTCAGAAGAAATGTATATTAAAGTTTTTCTAACCCAACCTTTTACAAGTAATTTGAGCAGAGAACAATTCTCTCACAACAAGATCAAGATTTGTTGGGTCATCAGATCAGAAATAAATGTATTAAAGAATTTAATTTTTGGTATAAGAAATACCAAGATTAGAAAATGCTGGTCAGGCTGGGCACTGTGGTTCATTCCTGTAATCCCAACACTTGGAGGTCAAGGAGGGAAGATCGCTTGGGCCCAGAAGTTCAGGATCATCCTGGAAAATGTACCAAGACTTCACCTCTACTAGAAATTTACAAATTAGCTGGGCACGGTAGCATGTACCTGTAGACCTAGCTGCTTAGGATACTGAGGTGGAAGAATCACTTGAGCCCAGCAGTTCAAGGAGACAGTGAGTTTTGATCAGGCCACTTGATTCCAGCCTGGGCAACAGGGTAAGACCTTGTCTTTAAAAAAAATAAAAAGTGAAAAATAAAATGCTAGTTATATTACGAAACAGCCTGACTGAGGTCTAAATGCCTGCGGAAGGCTGTTTCAGCAAAGGTAACGTCCCAGCAATGCAAAGCGAGTGCTCTTCTATGCCACAACTTGCTTCAATTTTAAAGAAGGATGTTGATAAAATGTATATTTACTAAGGAAATAATTGACATAATGTGCTCAGTACAAATTTTGGCATATTGCAAGCATTCAATAAACTCTATATCTTATTATAATTAAAATATTAATACATATTGTCTAAACATCACTACTTTTTTTTCCTGGAAAATAGGACTATAAATACCTTGAAATCCTCACAAAGATACTGCAAATCTCAGGTGATCTGCTCTATGTAAAAGTGCCGGTAAGTGGAAAGTGCTACCTAAGTGCAAAATCTTCTATTTTATTTAAAGTGCTACTTAAGTGAAAAATATTATGTTTTATTAGAGTAGTTTGTATTTCTGTCTAGAGCTGCTCAATGGGTCAAACTGTTTTCCTCTTCTACCCTGTATTGTTTGGCCTGGAAATTAGATTTTCAGCTGTAGGTTTTACTGAAACATCATTAATTGGAAGGGTGTGACGGTAACTGAGATTTGAAGGAAATCCTGAAGGAACCAGGGCTCCTCTGGGAGCCTCACTGAGTATAAACCAGGGCTTTACCCTGGCAAAGACTCTTACCATCTTTTTCCATCTCATCTCTACTTCTCAAGGTGGGTCACCTTCATTCATTCGGATTTTTCCTTAGAGGCATGGAAACTGGTGGTCTCTGAGACTACGTTGTCCTAACCTCAGGACCTGAGAGAGGGGATTTCCCTGTGAACTGAGCTTGTAAAACTCTCGGTGAAAGAATTTGACTGTGTCTTTATCACATTTCTATTTTTGTACTGATTCATTCATTCAATAATATTGTATAAAAACCTAATAATTTCCAGGTCACTTTTTCAGCCTAGCTATATAGAAGTGAGCAAGGATAAGTCTCTTTCTTTGTCTATTTTAAATTATAATGTGTGAAGTAGAGAACCAGAAAGGAGAAAAGTTAAGTGGAAGTACAGTGAGGAACTTAATACAAAATACTGTGACATGAAGAGATGGAGTTGAAAGCAGGATGCTTTTAGACAGCCGGAAGAACAGAAGCACTATGAAGGGCAACGCCAGGCCAGTCAGGGTTTTCTGAAAAAGGATGAATCTGAAATAATAAAGTTGTAGTGAAGAAGCAGCAGTTCCCTCAAAGGAAAGGGTGTGGCTATTTCCCAATTGGTAATCCCTAAGGACATGATATTGAGATTTATGGTGTGTCTCTGTGTCCCCACTCAAATCTCATGTCACATTTTAATCCTTATGTATCAGGGGAGGGAATTGATGAGGGTGACTGGATCGTATTGGTGGATTTCCCCCTTGCTGTTCTTGTGATAGTGAGTGAGTTCTCACAAGATTTGATGGCTTAAAACTGTGTGGCACTTCCCCCTTCTTTCTCTGTCTCCTGCTCTGCCATGGTAAGATGTGCTTGTTTCCCCTACACCTTCTGCCATGACTGTAAGTTTCTTGAGGCCTCTCAGTCATGCTCCCTGTTAAGCCTGCAGAACTGTGACTCAGTTAAGCTTCTTTTCTTCATATATTAGCCAGTTTCAGGTAGTTCTTCATAGCAGTGTGAGAATGGAATAATACATTGAGCAAACACAACATAGATGTCTACTACATCCTCTCCTTCTTTTTTTTTTTCTTTTTTTTTTAACTACCTTAGCTGTAAAATTACATGAAAGCAGGTTGGGCATGGTGGCTCACGCCTGTAGTCCCAGCATTCAGGGAGGCCAAGGCAGGTGGATCCCTTCAGGTCAGGAGTTCAAGACCAGCCTGGTCAACATGGTGAAACCTCATCTCTACTAAACAATACAAAAATTAGCTGGGCATGGTGGTGCACACCTGTAGTCCCAACTACTGAGGAGACTGAGACAGGAGAATCACCTGAACCCAGGAGGTGGAGGTTGCAGTGAGCTGAGATTATGCTATTGCACTCCAGCCTGGGTGACAGAGTGCAACTCCGTGTCAAAAAATAAAATAATAAAATAAAATAAAATGATATGAATTCAAGTTTTGGACAATAAGTGATTTAAAAAATCACTTTATAGATGGCCTCTTAGTCAACATAACTAGAGATTGCATCTACAGACAATGTTGCTTAAACATTTGGTAATTTAGTAGTTTGTAGAACAATTCCAACACTTCAAACCTTTTATTCAGGAAGTAATAAAATTGTTAGGCAATTATCCTGAAAAGTCACTGGAAGTTGTGGAAAAAAGTACATTCTCTAAAAATGTATGACAAAATAATATATCATGTATTTGTTGGAATATATTGCTTAATTAAAAATGTGAAACTAAGCCTTGTGACAATGAAGGAAAGAGAAAAATATTAATATAAAGACCAACCCATATTCAAATTTAGCCAATAATATTACCAGTTACTTTGTACAACACTTTTGAGGTTGCCAGTAAACTAATTTTATATTTAACATTTAGTTTTGTAAATGTTTTATCTTTCTATTCCAAAAGTTTGAAGATGTCAGAAAAAGTACAAAGAGAAATAATCATTTGCTCCTCTGTGCTGCCTCTGATCTTTGTGCAATCTTATTAAATTACTTTTTTATATTTTTTGTTTTAATATACTTCATACGCATTATTTCAATGTGTTTGTATTTGTTTACAGTTCTGTCTCTCCTACTGGCCTGGATGTTCAATAGAGCTGGTACTATTTATATTCCATTTTTTATCTCTAATGCTGAGTTTAGTAATGCTTGACACATCATCACTGGTTAATTAATATTTATTAAATAAATAAATGAGCCCATAACACTGAAGGACTTTGGAAAAGTTATATTTTTCTCTTTACCAGTTGGGGACGACTGGAATAAAATTGAATGATGTGAACAGGAATGAGGTAATTGATTTACATTGTTCAGAATCTATTGCAGAAAAGTGATAGCCAAAAAGCAAATGGAATTCCTTTTCCAACCTTAAGTAGGAAATCAAGGGAGTGAGGGATGTCCTCAATTCCTTCTGTTACGTAGGAGTCCTTGAAAAGGGTTTTTCCCTTTTGTGACTTCCGCTAAAATGTTTTGCCTTAGACAGACTAGATGGTGCAAACTGGTGATTACTTATTTCAGTTTTGAGCATCATGTTGAACGAGCCATAAAATTGTTTCCTCTCATCAGGGATGCAATGTGGCAAGCACAGGGGCAGCCATGCAAACTCAGTCCAACCTTGCTAACCATTTAATGGGATTCTGTTGGGTGCTGTCTTTGTGGACCATTTCCCATAAGGAAAGGAATCTTTTCTGTGACCTCCAATGCAATCAAAACTATTTGGCTTAATTTTATCTTTTTCTAGAAGAACAGATCCAAAGAAAAATTACAAAAGACATGTAGTAGAAGTTTTATTCCTTTCTGCTGGAGGGGTTTGCAATTTGACTACTTTAAAACTTACTGTTTTGCAAAAGCTAATTTTCTTCAAGAGGCCATTAGCACTCAAATCAGCAGCACAATAAACTTACCAGAATCAGACTATGTTGAATGATGAAAAAAATTGTTGCAATTTTATAAAGCAGAATGACTTGTTTTGTGATATTATTTATTTATTTTACTATAAAATACATGTTAGAATTGAGAGGAAATGGATGTTTCTGGTTTAAGGTCAATGCATACTACACAATTTGGTGAACCTCAAACCAGCCACTTCATTATATTTCTTAGAAAAGGCAGTGTCATAAGAGGTAACCACTCAGACACCTAAACCTGACAACTTAATTCAAACCTCAGATCTGTCACTTATTAGCTATGCAAAATCCTGTAACTTATCTTTGCCTTACTACTTTTCTTGGTAAAATTAGATTAATATGTGTGTTTATATATAAATATACATATACTATGATACAGGCCATTATATATGTGTGTGTGTGTGTGTGTGTGTGTGTGTCTGTGTGTGTCTGTGTACATGCACCAATATGTCAACTCCAATTGTTTTCAGGAACTGGTAAATATACACCAAAGTGGCCCAGAGAACGATTGGACCCATTGGACTTTGGCAAGTATAGGGCATTCACTGACTCAATTGGCCCATTTTTCTTCCATTCTCCATATAGCTCCATTCTTTTATTATTATTATTATTATTATTATTATTATTATTATTATTATACGTTGAGCTCTGAGATACGTGTGCAGAACATGCAGGTTTGTTACATAGGTATACATGTGCCATGCTGGTTTGCTGCACCCATCAACCCATCACCTACATTAGACATTTTTCCTAATGCTATTCCTCCCCTAGCCCTCCACCCCCTGACAGGCCCCTGTATGTGATGTTCCCCTCCCTGTGTCCATGTGTTGTCATTGTTCAACTCCCACTTATGAGTGAGAACATGCAGTGTTTCATTTTCTGTTCCTGTGTTTGTTTGCTAACCCTAGAAGAATACCATTCAGAACATAGGCATGGGCAAAGACTTCATGACTAAAACACCAAAGGCAATGGAAACAAAAGCCAAAATTTACAAATCGGATCTAATTAAACTAAAGAGCTTCTACACAGCAAAATAAACTATCATCAGAGTGAACAGGCAACCTACAGAATGTGAGAAAATTTTTGCAATCTATCCATCTGACAAAGGGCTAATATCCAGAATCTACAAAGAACTTAAAAAAATTTACGAGAGAAAACAAACAACACCATCAAAAATGGGCAAAGAATATGAACAGACACTTCTCAAAAGAAGACATTTATGTAGCCAATAAACATATGAAAAAAAACTCATCATCACTAATCGTTAAAAAAACTCATCATCACTAATCATTAGAGTAATGCAAATGAAAACCACAATGAGATACCATCTCATGCCAGTTAGAATGGCGATCATATAGCTCCATTCTAAGAGGGAGGCCATAATAACTCTTCTGACGTTCAGGTATCCATGTCAACTCACATGCTCTGTGCAATAATTCTTTGAATATATAAGCATGCTGATTTTCTCAATGAACAGTCGCCTTAGAAAACTTTCACCATGGCTTCGACAGTTACCAATCTCCTTGTTCATGAGCTTATAGTTGCTTACCCTTGCCTCAAATAATTGCTTATTAAGGTGTAACAAAAATGTGCTTCATTCTTTGTTTCCCCCAACTCCAGAATCATAACTACCTCTTCTTGCTTTTCATTCTGTTTCCTTTCTTGATTTCAGGCTTGTATGTATTTGGAGTTTCTACCCCAACCCTTCCCCCATATTTTGCTCCCAAACATTATTTTAGCTTCCCAGTTCTGGCTTTCTCACTGACACGATGATGCTCCTTTGTTCACGCTTTCAGTTCCAACTAGCATTCCCATCAAGAACATCCCACAGCTCCACAGCTGAAATTTCCACTCTTTCTACACTTTCAAACTCTCTAATCTTCCCTTCCCATGGTTGAACTTATTCCTCTGAAGTATCAATAAACATTTACGTCTTAATTTACCAAACTAATTTTGTAATTGTGTTTACATTTGATTTTATAAAAGACATAGTCACTCATATTATTGTTTTCTCACTATCATCTTCTAAATTGATTGTTTAAAATTATCTTCACCACCTACTTTTTTGTTGTTGTTCTGGCTGCCAAAACAAAAACTGACTCAAAATTTGAAACACTGTAACACATTAGCACATCCCTTAGAAATACATGACATTTCATTCTAACTACTCATTCTACTTAAATATTTTAAGCCGTAGGATACTCCACTGGGGACTGTCTCATACCTTTATGGTTTTCTGACACTTTGTAGATCACATAATATTCACATAACAAACAGTTTTAGCATTCAGATATCTTCCTTTTGAATTAAACTCTTTATCATTATGAAATTCCTCTCTTTAGATCTAGTTATAAGTTATGACTGGGTTCTATTTTGGTAAGACTGGAAACTTCTGGCTTACTGCTGTTCCTAAGGTGTTGCTTCTTTCTGGGGCTTTTAAATAAGGATCTTTGTCACCTCATCACTGCAAGATTACAGGATATATTGAATTCTTCCTGTTAGAAGTTTTTAGCTCACTTTTTAATATTTAACCACACACAGCTTCAAGTTTTGACAAATGCCTTGAGGTAAACGATAGACATGTTTGTAAAGACTCCAAATATGTCACCTTAGCCCCGTATGAAAAGTAAAATGTCTCATGGTTTCCTGTCCCTCATTAGCGTATGTTATTTATTTATTTATTTTTATGGGCACAATTCCTGACTTCTCAAGCTTTGACTAGCTCGAGTCATTTGTAAATGATGTGTTCACATGTTAAAAATAGCTGTGTATCCCCAGTGTCAATTCACCACTTCCTTTAATGTCATCTTATACAGCTTCTTCTGTTCTGTTTCCTTACCCTAAATGGATGGGCCTCCGTTTCTAAGTGCTGTGAGCTGTGGGCCACTTACCTTATTCAGAATTCAGAAAACAAGCCGTATGTTCAAGGCCCCCAAGTCTCCAATTTTATTACTTTAGCAACCTTTGCCACCACTAAAGGTTCTGTGATTTAGCTTTTGGCCCAGCAGGAGCTCATGGCCTGGTGTATGCCCACATCTGCAGCCACACCCAGGACCAGCAAATGCATACAGGGAAAAATCACAGCTTCCAATTGTCATATTCCTTCTGAACAGTTCTCTGGCAGTTGTAGAGAAAGCATTGTCCTGACATTACCAACTACGCCTAACTCAAAAGCAAGATTTTTATTTTGTTTTAATCTTCAATTTCTCCCTCTTGGCCACTAGTTTGCTTCCCTGTAAGTTGAAAGTTCTATCCGATCCTACTTAATACAACCTTCAACACTTATTAAAAAAATAGTCTGTTTCTGGCAAGGCTCACCTTGAGTTTGTTTGTCCTAAACGTGGAACCAGTTGTTCCACTGAAAATCCTGATTCCTGTTAGTGAAGAATAGCATTAGAGAATTAGAGGCTGAAATCTTGGTGTTAAGGTTGTATTTCAGGTTGTTTCTTGTGACAGCTAAGTAAATGCAACCTGAAATGAGTTACAAAAGGTTATCCCTGAAAAAAAAATGACGAGTTCATGTTGACATTTCTAACATGATACAAATATTGCTGCAATCATAGCATATTAACTTATTACCCATTTCTAATAAAATGTGATAAACTGTTTTATGATATCATAATATACTTTACCATATTGTTAACTTCCACTTCTATTTTTCTTTTTTTTTTTTTTTTTTTTTTTTGAGCGGGGGTTTCCCTTTTTGCCCCGGGGGGGAGTGCAGTGGCCGGATCTCAGCTCACTGCAAGCTCCGCCCCCCGGGTTCCCGCCATTCTCCTGCCTCAGCCTCCCGAGTGGCTGGGACCACAGGCACCCGCCACCTCGCCCGGCTAGTTTTTTGTATTTTTAGTAGAGACGGGGTTTCACCGTGTTAGCCAGGATGGTCTGGATCTCCTGACCTCGTGATCCGCCCGTCTCGGCCTCCCAAAGTGCTGGGATTACAGGCGTGAGCCACCGCGCCCGGCCTCTATTTTTCTTTTAACTCTTATAAGAACTGTTCAGTCATGGGTTATAAAGTAAGAAAGTCCAGTAAGTAAAAATTTTCAAATTCATTTTAACACCAATTTTCCAGAAAACATAAAAACCTCATAGCTTGTCTCTGAAAACTGAAAAATTCAGTAGCCTAGGAGACTGATATGGCTTGGCTGTGTCCCCATCAGAATCTCATCTTGACTTTGCACGTGTTGTGGGAAGGACCCAGTAGGAGGCAATTGAGTCATGGGAGCAGGTCTTTCCTGTGCTGTTCTCATAATAGTGAACAAGTCTCAAGAGATCTGGTGCTTCTGTAAAGCGGAGTTGCCCTGCAGAAGTACTCTTTTTGCCTGCAGCCATCCATGTAAGATGTGACTTGCTCTTAGGACAAAAACCTAATTCATGCAGGGCTGAAAACCTAGATGAAGGGTTGATAGGTGCCACAAACCACCATGGCATATGTATACCTATGTAACGAATCTGCATGTTCTGCCCATGTATCCTGGAACTTAAAAATAAAAATACAATAAAACAAAATAAAATAAAATAAAATAAAGATATGACTTGTTCCTCCTTGCCTTCTGCCATGATTGTGAGACCTCCCCAGCCATGTGGAACTGTAAGTCCATTAAACCTCTTTTTTCTCACAGCCTTGGGTATGTCTTTATCAACTGTGTGTAAACAGACTAATACAGAGGCATGTGTTTCAGATAAAGGCACAAGCAATTAGTTAGGAGTAAAGAAAAGTATAACACAGATTGTATTAGTTTGTTCTCACATAGCTGTAAAGATACTACCCAAGACTGGGTAATTTATAAAGGAAGGAGATTTAATTGACTCAAGGTTCCTCATGGCTGGGGAGGCCTCAGGAAACTTACAATCATCGTGGAAGGAGAAGGAGGCACCTTCCTCATAAGGCGGCAGGAGAGCAAAGAGGAAGTGCAGTGGAAAGAGTTCCCTATAAAACCATCAGCTTTCGTGAGCGCTCACTCACAATCACAAGAACAGCCTGGGGGAATCTGCCCCCACGATCCAGTTACCTCCCACTGGGCCTCTACCTCGACACGTGGGGATTACAATTCAAGATGAGATCTGGGTGGGGACACAGAGCCAAACCGTATAATATTTAATATTTTGCTTTGTTTTAATTCGAAACTCACCTTCTCTTTGTGGCATTAATGTCATGTAGTTAAACATATTAAGCATTGTTTAAAATTTTTTGAGATGAAGTCTTGCTCTGTCGCCCAGGCTGGAGTACAGTGGCAGGATCTTGGCTCACTGGAACCTCCACCTCCCAGGTTCAAGCAATTCTCCTGCCTCAGCCTCCTGAGTAGCTGGGACTACAGGCATGCATCAACATGCCCAGAAATCTTTGTATTTTTAGTAGAGATAGGATTTTGCCATGGTGACCAATCTGGTCTCGAACTCCTCACCTCATTAATTATCTCGTCAAGTAAGCCAAATGGTTATAACCCATACTTAGTTCCCTAGATAAAGCTCCCCAAGTGCCATAGGCTGCAAAGCAATCTCCCTAAGTATTTACCTTTCAAAAGAAGACATGGGAAACATCTCTAGGTCATAAAAGCCAGAGACACCAGGCATTTATTTGTCCCTAGGAAAGGCATATTTATGTTCCAAAAATTTAGTGTGAGAACTCAGTCTCTTCCCCATTCAATTTTTAAGAACCAAAAATGTTTCCCATACTTTTGGGAGGAGTGAGGTTGATGGTCTATCTCCCGTACATAAACAGAAAACTTCATGTTTTGTCCCTCAGAGTGAAATATCTGGTCACCCTTGTAGGAAAATTTTCGACTTGACTTTCATCATGGTACTGCAGGGGTTAGTTATTTTATCAGTGTTTGACGGTTTTTAGTATGCAGATTTTTCACTTTCTTGGTTAAATTTATTCTTAACTCTTTTGTTATTTGTAATGCTATTATAAGTGGAATTGTTTTCTTCTTTTCTTCTGATAATTTATTGTTAGTGTGTACAAATGCAACTAACTTTTATATATTAATTTTGTCTTCTGAACCTTTACTAAATTCCTTTTTTAGTTATAACAGTTTTTTGGAGGAGTGTTTAGGGTTTTATATATAAAAAATCATATTGTCTGCAGACAGAGACAATTTTACTTCTTATCTGATTTGGATACCTTTTATGTCTTTTTATTAACCAATTGCTCTTGCTAAGACTTTCACCACTTTGCAGAACAGAAGTGGTGAGAGTGAGCACTCTTGTCCTGTTCCTAATTTTAAAAGAAAGCGTTCATCATTTCACCAGTGAGAAGCACATTGGCTGTGAGCTCATCACATATGGCTTTTATTTTGCTGATGTACATTAAGTCTACATCTAATTTGTTAGGAGTTTTTAAACATGAAACATTGTTGAATTATGTCAAATCATTTTTCTACATGTATTGAGATAATCACATGATTTCTCTCCTATATTCTTTCAATGTAGTGTATTACATTTATTGATCTGTACGTGTTAAACCTACCTTGCATACCAGGAATAACTCTCACTTGATTGTGGCGTCTGATCTTCACAACACACTGTTGAACTAGGTTTGATAGTATTTTATTGAGGATTTTTGACTTTATGTTCATGACGGACATTGCCCCGTGTTATCTTTTCCTGTCGTCGTCTTATCTGAGTTTGGCTTAAGAGTAATGCTGGCCTTGTATAATGAGTTTGACAGGGCTCCCCACTTTTCAATTATTTGGAAGATACTGAGACAGATTAGTTTCCATTCTTCTTTTAATGCTTGATACAGTTCACCCTTGAAGTGATGTGGTCCTTTGCTTCTCATTTTTGGGGAGTTTTAGATTACTGATTAAATATCCTTACTCATTATTGGTCTGACAGATTTTTCTGTTACTTCATGATTCATTCTTGGGAGGTTATATGTTTCTAGACATTTATTCTTTTCTTCTAAATTATCCGGTTTCTTGGTATATAATTGTTTATAGTCATCTCTCATGATTTTAAAAAATTTCTGTGGTAATAATAATAATGTCTCTGTTTCATTTATAATTTTATTTATTTGAGTCCTCTTTCCAATTGTCTTGGTTATTCTAAAAAGCAGATTTACAAATTTTATTATTTTTCCAACACTCAGTCACATTGATATTTCTATTATTTTTCTAGTCTTTATTTATTTCCATTTTAATATTTTCTACATAAGTCTCACCTCATTTTTAAACTAATACCAGCATATTCCCCTAAGGAAAATTATGGTGGGTTAAGAAAAATCAATCAATATATTAGTTGAAACGCCTTGAGACCATTCTAAATTATTATATATTGTAATACCATAAATGAAGATCATTTTAGTTATCAACTTCTCAAACATGGGTAAGAAAAATAGTTACATATTCTACTTGATTTAGCATCACATAGACATTTAAAATCTATTTAACAGAGCTACAGTTTTCTTTGTCTGCACTTCATTAATTTTTATTGTCAGTTAAGTATGACTATTGTTACTTTCATCCGTAAGTATAAAATTCACTGGTAAAAATAAGTATGAAGTCAAATTTAGAATAATTTAATATTGTCATGATGGTGTTAAATCACTTGTATCTTTAGTGAGAAGGTAAAAAGACAACACTATTAAAAATAATAGTAAGTACAATAATTTGTTAAGAGATACGAAATATAAAAAGATGAAAATTATGACATCAAAAACATAAAATGTTGGAGAAAAGGATGGAATAAAAGTGTTGATTATTTCATGCAATCAAAGTTAAGTTGTTATTGGTGTAAAGCCCTCTGTTTTAAGTATAACATGTTTTATGTGCCTCATGGTAACCACAAAGCAAAAACCTATAGTATATGCACAAAAGATAAAAAGTAAAAATCATAGAATTCCATTAGACAAAAATTAATCTCAAAGGAAGATAGCAAGAGAGGAATAAAGGATCTACAAAATAACCAGGAAGAAAATAACAAATGCAGTAATAAGTTCTTATCTATCAATAATTATCTTGACTATAAATGGGTAAATTCTCCAATCAAAGACAGAGTAGATAAATGGATTTTTAAAAAGATCCAAGTATATGTTAACTGCTAGAGACCCATTACCTATAAGGATACATGGGGATTCAAAATAAAAGGATACAAATGCTATTCTATGCAAATGTAAACCAAAAAGAGCAGGGACAAATATATGTATAATATGTAAAGTAAAATTTAAGTCAAAGCTATAAATTAAATTAGATAATTCTATATCAATAAAGGAGTCAATTGATCAAGAGAATATGGCAATTGCCAATACATGCCCCAAACATCTGAGCACCTAAATATGTATAGCAAATATTAATAGAACCAAAGGGAAAATAGACCATAACACAATAATAGAATGGGATTTCAGTACTACCCTTTTAGCGATGTATGAACCTTCCACACAGATAATTGATAAGGAAACATTATACATAAATTACACTTTAAATATATTTAACATACATGCAGAACTTTTCATCCAACAGTAGCAGAATGCACATTCTTCTTAAGCACACGTGGAACATTTTTCAAAAAAGACCTTATGTTAAGCCACAAAACAATTCTTTTAATAAGAAACAGACTATTAATTTAAAAAATAACAACATGCTGTGAAATGACCAATAGGTCAAAGAAGAAATTGAAGGAAAATTTTAACAATATTTTGAGATAAATTAAAATGGACATACAACATACCAAAACTTATGGGATGCAGCATAATTCGTTCTAAGAGAGAGGTTCGTAGTAATAAATGCTTACATCAAATAAGAAGAAAGATCTCAAATAAAAAACCTAACATTACATTTCAAGAAATTTAAAAAAAGAATAACCTAAACCTAAAGTTGGTAGAAGAAATAAATAATAAGGATCAGAGAAGACATAGATGAAATAGAGACTAGAAAACAATAGAAAGCTCAGCAAAACTAAAATGGTGTTTCTTGAAAGATAAACAAAGAAATTTAGCTACACCCCAAAAAAGAGAAAAGACTCAAATAAACCACAATTAAAAGTAAAAACATTAGAACTCCTACATGGAAATAAATCGTAGGAGACTACTATGAACAATTATGTGACAATATATTGGATAACCTAGAAGAAATTGATAAATTTCTAGAAATTTACAACCTACCCAGACTGAATCATACAGGAGAAGGTCTGAAAAGACTAATAATGAATAAGGAGATAGTATCAGTAATAAAAACTCTCCCATCTAAGATGAGAGTGATTCCCAAGACCTGATGGCATCTTTGATTTCTATAAAAAATATAAAGAAGAACTAGCACCACCAAACCTCAAACTCTTCCAAAACTGAAGAGAAGAAAATACTTCCAGATTCATTTTACAAAGCTGGAACTACCTACTGATACCAAAGTCAACTTGGGGCACTCTGAGAACAGAAAGTTACAGGCCAATGCCTGTGATAACACAGATGCAAAAACTGTCAACAGAATACTAGCAAACTAAATTTAATGACATATGAAAATAATCATGCACCAAAATCAAGTGTGGTTTACCCCATGGATTCAAGGGTGACTTAACAAAGGCAAATCTAAAAATGCGATACACCCCATTAACAGAATGAAGGACAAAAACCATATGATCATCTTAATAGATGCAGCAAAAGAATTTGACAAAATTCATCATCTTTTTGTGATAAAACTCTCAACAGATTAGGTATAAAAGGAATGTACCTAAACACAATAATTCCATAACTGACAAGCCCACAGCTAACATCGCACTCAAATGTGCAATGCTGAAAGCTATACTGTGAAGATTGGGGCCAGGGGGATTGAGGATGCCTACTCTCACCATTTCCATTCAACATAGTAATGGATATCCTAGGCGGAGAAATTCATGTATAAAAACAAATAAAAAGCAACCAAATTGAAAAGGAAAAGGTTGTTTTTCTTCAGATGACATTCCCTTGCATATAGAAAATGCCAAAAACTCCACCAAAGAACAGTTAGAACTAACAGAAGAGGTCAGTAAACTTGTAGGGCCCAAAATCAACAAGCAAAAATCAGTAGCATTGTTATACACCAGCAAAGAACTATGTGAATTAGAAATAAAGAAATCATTCTACTTAAAATAGCTACAAAGATAAAATAAAGGCCAGACACGGTGGCCTACACCTGTAATCCTAGCACTTTGGGAGGCTGAGGCAGGTGGCTCGTGAGGTCAGGAATTCAAGACCAGGCTGGCCACGATGGTAAAACCCTATCTCTACTAAAAATACAAAGAAATTAGCTGGATGTGGTGGTAGATGCCTGTAATCCCAGCTATTTGGGAGATTAAGGCAGAGAATTGCTTGAACCCTGGAGGCAGAGGTTGCAGTGAGCCGAGATCCTACCACTGCACTTCAGCTAACCCGGGTGGTGGAGGTTGCAGTGAGCCAAGATCATGCTACTGCACTCCAGCCTGGGTGACAGAGCAAGACTCTGTATAAAAAAAGAAAAAAGAAAAGAAGAAGAAACAAAATACTTAGGTATCAATTTAACCAAGGAGTTGAAAGATCTGTACACTGAAAATTATAAAACACTGATGAAAAAATTTGAAGAAGACATAAAT
This sequence comes from Piliocolobus tephrosceles, assembly GCF_002776525.5. Classification (NCBI taxonomy): domain Eukaryota; kingdom Metazoa; phylum Chordata; class Mammalia; order Primates; family Cercopithecidae; genus Piliocolobus; species Piliocolobus tephrosceles. The sequence continues at coordinate 22,255,777 of NC_045435.1, read as the reverse complement.
ATTTGGGGAGATATTCAGTGCTCATGGATTAGAAGAAGAGATATTGTTAAAATGTCCTACTAAAAAACTGCAGACACACATACAATGCAATCCTTGTCACAATTCCAATGACATTTTTTATAGAAATAGAAAAAAATTCTAAAATTTGTGTGGAGCTACAGAGAACACCAAATAACTGAATAAATCTACAGCAAAAAGAACAAAACTAGAGGCATCACACTACCTAACTTTAAAATATATTACAAAGCTCTAGTAATCAAAACCACATGTTATTGGCATAAAAGCAGATATAGAGAACCAATGAAACAAAATAGAGAACCCAGAAATGTTCCTGTACAATTGTGGATATCTTAGTGTGTTTTAGGCTGCTATAATAGAATACTGCATACTGGGTAATTTATAATGAGTAGAAATTTAAGGACTGGAAAATTTATAATCAAAGGGCCACATCTGGTGGGAGTCTTGTTGCTCCATGGTACCATGGTGGAAGGCATAACATATTGAGAGAGGGCACTCAAAAGAACAAGACCGGGCCAAACTCATCTTTATAGCAAACCCACTATCACAATAGTAAATCCACTCCTAGAATAATGATAATAATCACCTCTTAAAAGTTGCCCTGTCTAAACAATGTCATATTAGAGATTAAGTTTCTGACATATGAATTTTGTGGACACACTCAAACCATAAGAACAGTCAATTATTTTTCAACAAAAGTGCCAAGAATGCAATGGAGAAAAGACAGCATTTAACAAATGATGTTAAGAAAACTGGATATCCGCATGCACAAGAATAAAATTAGACCCTTATCTCACAACACATACAAAAAATAAACTTAGAGTGAATTATAGACTTAGAAGTAACACGTAAAAGTGTAAACTTACTAGAAGAAAACATGGGGGGAAACTATGACATTAGTCTGGTCAATGAAATTTAGATATGATCGCAAAAGTACAGACAACATAAGCAAAAAAAAAAAAAAAAAAGGACAAATAATATTACATCAAAGTACAAAGCTTCATCACAACAAAAGACACAGTCAACAGAACAAAGAAACAACCTATGGAAAATGAGAAAGTATTTGCAAATCATACATCTGATAAGAGGTTAATATCTAAAATACATAAAAAGTCAAACAACTCAAAAACAAGTAAACAGATAACCTGATTTAAAAATGACAAAAAAATAGACATTTTTCAAAAAAAGACATATCAATGATCACCAGATATACAAAAAAATGCTCAACATTCCTAGTCATCAGAGAAATGCAAAATATAACCACAATGAGATAAGTATCTTACACTTGTTAGAATGACTATTACCAAAAAGAGAAAAGATAACAAGTGTTGGCAATGATTTAGCAAAAAGGGAACCCTCACACAGTGCTGGTGAGAATGCAAATTGTACAGTCATTATGAAAACAGTATGGAGATTCCTTAAAGGATAGAAAACAGAATTATCATACTATCCAGCAATCCCACTTCTGGATATATGTTCCAGTTTGAATGTTTGCCCCCTCCCAAACTCATGTTGAAATTTAATTGCATTGTATTAGAATTATGAAGTAGGAACTTTAATCATTGAATAGGCTACAGGGACGCTCCACTCTCCTCAGTGAGATTGGTGTCGTTACAAAAGAGTGAGTTCAGTCCCCTCTTGCTCTCTCTTGCCCTTTGGTACTTTGTCATGGGATGATGTAGCAAGTAGGCCCTTGCTAGAGGCTGGCGACCAGATATTGGACTTGCCTGCCTCAAAAACTGAGCCAATACATTTTGTTCATTATGTCAGTCTCAGGTATTCTGGTACAGCAGCACAAATGGAGTAGGACAGTAAAATGGCAATAAAAATGTCAGTGTTGCTATAATGAATATCTAAAACTGTGGAAGGGGCTTTGGAACAAATTAAGGGATAGAGATTGGACCAGTTTTGAAGTTAATGCTAGAAAAATTCTGTATTGTCATGAACAGAGCATTACAGATATTCCAATGAGAAGCAAGAAGAAGAGCAGAGTCATAAGAAAACTTGGAAACTTCTTAGAGATTAGTGGTCTGTGATCCAAAGTTGGTACAAATATGGAGAGTAAAGGCAATTCTGATGAGGTCTCCAACAGAAATTAGGAGGAGCATATTGGAAACTAAGTATAGTTCATTCTTGTTGTAAAGCGGCCAATAACATGAAGGAATTGTGTCAATACCTTCATGGAAGACAAAATTCAAGAGTGATGAACTAGGATATCTAACAAAATAAATTTTTAAGCTGCAAAGCATTGAAAACCTTTGTGGCTAATTAATTGCATATAGTAAAATTAGAGAAGAGAAAAGTGATTTAAAGATTGTATTAGTTCATTTTCACACTGCTATAAAGAACTACCTGACACAGAAATTTATGAAGAGAAGATGTTTAACTGACCCATAGTTCTGCAGTCTTAACAGGAAGCATGACTAGTGGGCCTCAGGAAACTTAAAATCACAATGGAAGGCAAAGGGGAAAAAAAGCATGCCTTCACATAGTTCAAGGAGGTGCAGGGAAGGTGGGGGGGACAGGCAAGAATGCTACACACTTTCAGACAACGAGACCTTGTGAGAAGTCACTCACTATGACAAGAACAGGAAGCGGAAAATCCACCTTCCCATGATCCAGTGACCTCCCACCAGACCACTCCTTCAACACTGGGAATTAGTTTGACATGAGAGTTGAGTGCGGACGCAGAGCCAAACCATATCAAAGATGAAGTTTAAAATTAAAAGAGAAGTAGAATGTAAAAATTCAAAACACTGCCATCCCTGTACAGAATAAAAAACGCCGTGTGGGAGAGAATACCAAGAGTTGGTGAGCAAGAGAAACTTTGATAAGGAAGCTTGTCTGTATAGAAGCAAACCAGCTGCCCCTCATCAACACAAGAAAAAGACCCTGAAGGCATTTGAGAGATCTTCAGGGTTGTCTCTCCCATTATAATCTAGAGCCCTATGCCTTGAGTGCTGAATTGCCATTGGTGAAAGGCACAATGTGCACTTGGGACCTGAGGGAAATCTGTGGCCTCAGCTTTCCAAATTTTGGCACTACACTGCCTGGCACTGCACATGTAGCTCAAATGGGCAAAGTGTGGCTCAACCTGCTGCTCTGGCATGCAGAATGTAAGAGCTGTGGAAGCATGACTGCCTCCACCCAGATTTGTAAGAATGTATCAGACAGCCTGGGTATCCAGGCGGAGACTTGCCACAGGGGTGACTCCACCACAAAACCTCTATTAGAGATTTCTCTGTGCCATTTGGGCTATGGGAGTAAAGCTGCTCCCAGTAACCCAGAAAGTAGAGTTACCAGCTTAACTGCACCCTGGGAAAGCTTCTGGCAGGAGGTTTCAACTAGTGAGAGCTGCTGTGTGAGCTGAGCTCAACAAACTCACAGGGACAGGAAAGCCTGAGGCCTCAGGGGCCCTCCCCTTCTTCACTGCGTCTAGCAGATAGGACATGTAGTCAAGAAAAACTATTTTGGAGCCTTCAGACTTAATGTTGTTCTTCCTGTTGAGGTTTTTACTTACTCGGGACAAGTTACTTCTTTTTTTTCTTGTCTATGTTTTCTTTCTCAAATGGCAATGATGATCCTATGCTTGCCCCATCACTGTAATTTGGAAGCATGTTACGTATTTTGATTTCACAGGCTTATAGAGGAAAATTTACCACAGGATGAACTGTGCTTTAGATTTAGATATGACTTTGGAGTTTGGACTTTTGAGTTGATGCTAAAATAAGTTAAGACTTTTGGGACTATTGAGATGGAATTAAAGTATTTTGTATGTCAGCCAGGACAGAATGCTATGGTTTGAATATTTGTCTCCTCCATATATTAAATATACATGTTAACAATTGGTTTTGTGTTTTTAACATAAAAGTTGGTAGTAGATGTCTGCGAAATAAATTACAATCTGCCAAAGTACATTTTAAGAACAGTAAAAACGAGTTATCAATAAAGTGGTGATTAGGTTTCTATGCTCTTGCATTATTGTTATGACTACATTGTTTTGAGGAAAATAAATAGAACAATTTGTAAAAAAAAAATAAAATTCTCCTGAGGCCTGGAACAAGACAAGGATGTCCACTTCCACTACTTCTATTCAACATGGTACTGGAAGTCCCATCCAGAGCAATCAGGCAAGAGAAAGAAATAAAGGAGATCCAAACTGAAAAAGAGGAAATTAAATTATCACTGTGTGCCAATGGTATGAGTGTATATCTAGAAAACCCTGAAGACTCATCCGGAAGCCCTCTAGATCTGATAAAAGAATTCAATAAAGCCTCAGCTTACAAAACCAATGTATACAAATTAGTGGCACTGCTACTAATCAATAACTCAATCAAGAACTCAATCCCTTTTACAACAGTCGTAAAAAGAAAAAAGTCACCTAGAAATTCACTTAACCAAGGAGGTGAATGATCTCTACAAGGAAAACTACAAAACACTGCTGGAATAACCATAGATGACACAAACAAATGGAAACATATGTCATACTTATGTATAGGAAGAATCAGTTTGGTAAAAATGACCATATCACCCAAAGCAAACTACTGATTCAATGCAATTCCCATGGAAATACTATCTTCAATTTTTACAGAACTAGAAAGAAAAATGTGACATTTCATATGGAATTGAAAAAGAGCCCAAACAGCCAAAGAAATACTAAGAAAGAAAACAAAACAAAACAAAAAAAAACACATCTGGAGCCATCACATTACCAGACTTCAAATTATACTATAAGGTTATAGTTACCAAAAAAGCATGGTGCTGGTACAAAAATCGGCATTTATAGTAATGGAATAGGACAGAGAACCCAGAAATAAAGTCAAATAATTACAGCCAATTAATCTTTGACAAAGTATGCAGAAGCATAAATTGGGAAAGGACATCCTATTCAAGAAATGGTGCTGGGAAAACTGCCAAACCACACGTAGAAGAATGAAACTGGATTCTCATCTCTCGCCATATACACAGATCAACTCAAGATGGATCAAATACTTAAATTTAAGACCTGAAACCGTAAAAATTCTGGAAGACAACATTGGAAAATCTCTTCTGGCCATTGGCATAGGCAAATAATTCATGCCTATGGCCCCAAAAACAAAGGCAACAAGAACAAAAACAAATCAGTGTGATCCAATTAAACTAAAAGGCTTCTGCAGAGCAATAGAAATAATCAGCAAAATAAACAGACAACCTACAGAATGTGAGAAAATATTTGCACACTGTGCATCTAACAAAAAACTTATATTAATCCATTCTCACACTGTCCTAAAGGACTGCCTGAGACTGAGTAATTTATAAAGGAAAGAGGTTTAATTGACTCTCAGTTACATCTGGCTGGAGAGTACTCAGGAAACTTACAATCATGTTGGAAGGGGAAGCAAACACATCTCTTTCTTCACATGATGGCAAGAAGAGACTGGCAAAAAGGAAAATACCGCTTATAAAACCATCAGATCTCATGAGAACTCACTCACCATCATGAGAACAGCATCATGGGGGTAACTGCCCCTATGATTCAATTACCTCCTACTCTGTCCCTGCCACCACACATCTGGATTACAGGTACTACAATTCAAGATAAGATTTGGGTGAAGACACAGCCAAACCATACCAAGAATAGGTTTCAGAATCTACAAGGAACTCAAACAAATCAGCAAGAAAAAACCAAATAATCCCATCAAAAGTGGGCAAAGGACATGAATAGATATTTCTCAAAAAAAGATGTTTAACTGGCCACCAAACATAAAAAAAAAAAGCTAAACATTACTAAATTATCAAGAAAATGCAAATTAAACCCACAATGAGATACCACTTTACTCCTGCACAAATGGCCATAATTAAAAAGTCAAAAAGCAATAGATATTGGCAAGAATGCGATGAATAGGGAGCACTTTTACACTGTTGATAGGAATGTCAATCAGTACAACCTCTATGGAAAACAGTATGGAGGCTCCTTAAAGGAATAAAAGTAGATCTACCACACGATCCAGCAATCCAAAGGAAAATAAGTCATTATATGAAAGGACATGTGCATACACGTTTATAGCAACATATTTCACAATTGCAAAGATATGAAAATCAACCTAAGCGCCCATCGACTAACAAGTGGATAAAAAAATGTGGCATATATACATCATGGAATGATACTCAGTCATTGAGGTGTAAAATGTGGTGCATATATATATATATATATATATATATATATATATATATATATAATGTGGCGCATTATATAAATATATATATATAAATATATATAATGAAATACTACTCAGCGATAGAAATAAATGAAATAATGTCTTTCGTAACAACTTGGGTGAAGCTGGAAGCCACTATTCTAAGTGAAGTAACCCAGGAATGGAAAACCAAATACTGTATGTTCCTGTGTATAAGTGGGAGCTAAGCTATGGGGACACAAAGATATACAGAATGATATCATTGACTGTGGGGACTTGGTGAGGGAGGCTGGGAGGGAGGTAAGTGGTAAGATTACATAGTGGGTACAACATACACTGCTCACGTGATGGGTGCACTAAAATCTCAGAATTCTTCCCTACAGAATTCATCTATATAACCAAAAATCACTTGTACCCCAAAAGCTATTGAAATAAAAATAAATATATAAATGGTAAAAAAAAAAACCTCAAATAATAAACATATGTCTAAACCTTCCCCAAACCAAACAAACAAACAAAAAACATTAACCAAGATATGAAAACAAGTGTTTACTGACAGAAGAATGGATAAATAAATTGTCAGTGGTGAGTACCAGGAACAGAGAAGGGCAAAAAAATGGGGAGAAATACAATAGTACAAAGTTTTAGTTATGTAGAATGAATGTCTAGATATCTAACAAAAAGTATGAGGACTATAGTTATGTTATACCCTGAAATTTTGCTAATATGGTAGATTTTAGAAGCTCTTACTACAAACATACATGAAAAGAAAAAGGTAACTATGAAAGGTGATGAAAAGCATAATTTACTTGACTGAAGTAATTATTTTACTGTGTATATATGTATATCAAAACACCATGTTGTACACCTCAATATATACAATTTTAAAAAGTGTTCTTCATAATTATAATAAATGTCATAATTACACATATAAAACCTAGTTAATAATTTTAATTAAAATTATCATACATTTTATGTTCATTGTTTTCTGTATAAATTGTTCCATTTCTTCTCAAAAATGTAGTCATACAATTATGCAAAGACATGGAGACCTAACCACCATTTCAGTGCTGTTTTTAAATTAATTTTGGCAGATTATAATTTACTTTGCAGACGTCTACCATCACTTTTATATTAAAAACAAAAACAATTGTTAATTGATTATATATAATCTTTAATATATAGAATATTTGTTATATTTGGTTTTCAGTTCTGCAGCCTATGTTAGATTTACTGCACACATACATGATTCCTAAGTTCAATATTAGTAGCAACTTTGCCACAGTTATCATTATTTGAGATTTCACTTAATCAAAGCATTTTCCCAGGATCTGCCAAAGAATCATTAAAGCATTAGGAAGAGTTCATTTTTGTCTGTATAATACACAGAAAGACAAAAAGATGAATTATCCAATTATACTATGATTCATAAACATTTCATCACTCTAGTGCCTATGAGCTGAAGGAGATGTATAGATCCTATTAGCGACAGGATTCCGTGTAACGTACAGGTGCCATGGTAACTATTTTATTTTATAAAAGTAAGAGCTTTTTCTTCCTACATTCATTTATTTCTCTGCACCTGAGGCAATATTTTCATTTCATCCTACATAAGAGATGTGAGAAAAATACAGTATAACCAGCAACAAGCTCAGACAGGACTAACCTTTACTAGTGATGGGTTTTGAAAAAGATGTATCTTCTTTAGTTGCTCCATTCTGCACACTAAAATATTACTTCAATTGTGAATTAGGGCCAGTGAGAATGAACCACCTCTCTATAACCACATCATAAATATTTTTTAGTACATACAGAGACAGCCAAAACACTAACATGACGATTAAACTTGCATTAATTCATGAAAATGTGTAAAGTTTACTCCACAGATAAAGTATGAATGTATATAAAATTAAGCTTAAAACAATCATGAGTAGCTTGTCTTTATATCTCATTAATTACACAAGTATATTCTCATCACAGTGTTTCTAGAACATAGTAGGTGTTTTAAGACCTTTGTGTCACCTGCATGGACATGGGGACAAGCAAAACTTATAGAAGTATGCAGATATACATTTTACCTATTCTGCTAAGACATATAAACCCCTTTAACTCTGGCCAGGTGTTTAGTATCCTTTGTCAGCACTGATGAAATTGGAACAGGCTAACTCGCCAGCCTTTAAGTAGACTAACGTCTCAAATCTATCACAGATCTTGGAAATTCTAGCAATAAGGATAGAATGCTAAGAGACATGGATGTCTGTTATTAGTGATGAAAGATACAGGCCCTCCTGGGTGATTCAGGTTTATAAGATTCCCCTATGATTTTGCTGCCAAAGCTCTTGTCCAAGTTGTATGTGAGGAAGTAGAGAAATAAGCAATCCTCATTGCCCTACCTTCTAATAAAAAGTCTAAGGCTAAGTGAGGACAGGTGGAATTGAAACAGCTGCCCAAAGGTTACTTTGTCTCTTATTTTATTCTTACCTGGGCTAGTGGAGAAGGAAATGTTATTATGATATAGCACAGCATGTTTCATAGCTCCAGCTAAAATGCAATGTGATTGTGGATGTTGAGCTCCCAAAGTTAAAATAAATGCTCTCAGTGATGAAGACCTTAATATTTAATATAGTGATTTTTGGTGGACCAAATATTACATATTCATTTGATGGAGCAATGAGTAAAAAGCAAATAAAAACCATAAAAACAAAGCTGATGCAGAGTCTTGCTTATGAGGGCAGAGCCTCTCCCTCCCTCCTTCCACTTTTACTTGGATTTAGCTGTTTTAAAGAGGATGATATTTGGGTTGGATTTGAGGTCTTCCTGTTCCCAAGGAGGACTAAAGGCCGTATACATGGATCCATACATGCTGGGGAACTTTGAGGAGCAACTCAAATTTTTATGGCTCCATAAAAGTCTGTGTCCCACCTGTTTCCCTGTGGGATAAGAAGTGCTAACTTGGGTAGGTTCACAATGGGAAAGGGGTGAGAGTGTGACTTTGTGGGACGAGACATTTTGACCAATTCAATTTACCATTGTCGTCGCCACACTGAAAAATTCAGTAATTTTTAAATGGCATTAATTTCAGCTAATATAAATATTTAATATATAGTACAAAGATATTTGCTATATTAATGACCGCAGTTAAATTTACTCATTTAGTGAATGGTTTTTAAAATTCCTATACTAGCACATTGTTGTGGTTATAAAGACATGCTGCATGCCTTAATACCTGGTACCTAGCAGATGCTTAATGATTTGTTAAACTAATTTAAAGTGAAGCAAATTTTATTAAAAGCTCCTGTACAAGCTTGCAGTGAGCCGAGATCATGCCAGTGCACTCCAGCCTGGGCGACCAAGCGAGACTCTGTCAAAAAAAAATGAAAGAAAAAAAAGCTCCTATATAATGGAGCTTACATTGTACTGGGGAAGAGGTAACTGCCAGAAGTTAAATATAATTCCATCATTCTGAATATATTTGTTTAAGTTCTATGGATGAAGAACAAAAATATCAATAAATATTTAATTGCAAAAGCAAATAATTATCAAGGAGGTAACAGAGACATAGTTCTAGAAGGACTTGTATGACTCTTGGAGGAAAGCGAGAGTTGGAGGAGGGAGAGAAAGTTAAATAATACCACTTCTACCCATAAGTGTCTAATACTACATTTTCCTTCTTCAGTCTTCAGCCTGAAATGCAGTCTGTGATCTAAAAACCACTTGATTTGCACTATGTAATAATATGTATTTGAATAGTAAAGGTAGCAGAGCTCAGAGTACTTCACAGGCTTTTCACAGTACTCAGAAGCATTTTGTGTAAAGCAGCCTAAAGAAAGTAGGTTCTTCTTTTTTTTTTTTTTTTTTTTTTTTAAGACGGAGTCTTGCTCTGTGGCCCAGGCTGGAGTGAGGGGCGCCATCTTGGCTCACTGCAAGCTCCGCCCCCCGGGTTCCCGCCATTCTCCTGCCTCAGCCTCCCGAGGAGCTGGGACCACAGGCGCCGCCACCCTCCCCCGGCTAATTTTTGTATTTTTAGTAGAGATGGGGTTTCACCGTGTTAGCCAGGATGGTCTGGATCTCCTGACCTCGTGATCCGCCCGCCTTAGCTTCCCAAAGTGCTGGGATTACAGTTGTGAGCCACGGAGCCTGGTGGAAGGTAGGTTCTTGAAGAGGAAACATACACAAATACTTATTTTTCCCTAAAATATTTTATTCATAGAAACTAGAACTTTCAGAAAGCTCTTATATAGAAAAGAGAGGACAATTAAATAAACAAATGATATATTAGACAATGTTTAAACTCAAATCAGTTGTTGTCTAGTCTAGATGTTAAATCAGAATCTTTTGTCCCTAATAAACTGAATTGTCTTAGTGACAGATATTTTGAATTAGTCAGGATAATAGAAGACAAATCTTGGTCTACATGCTGTTTGAGTAATTTAATTGCAGAAAATAAATTTTGTCTAAATTCTCTAAGTAGCTAGGAAAAAAACTGAAGAAAGTATTTTGTCTCCTATAATTATTATTATATTAACTGTTGCTATAATTCAGGCAAAAGAAAAATTTGTTCTTCAATTATTCACTTTGAATTATTCAGTTTTCTCAGTGTTTTTCTTGTGATAGAAAATACCAGCCCTTATGAGTCTAAAACTTTTATAGTCCAGCTAGTCTGCCTCTGAAAGAAAAATAGCTCCTGTAGAAGTTCTTACCACTGGCATTGGCTAGAATAAGGAGATAATTAGATCTGCAAATGTTACACGGTGAAATCACTCTTCCAAAATGGTTAGCCTCAACCTTGGGAAAAAGTTTAGGTCAGCTCTTAATTTATCCATAGTGGGTATCTCGTCCCTAATGTGTTATAACAGGACATTAGTATGCTCCGAAAGTTAAACATTCTATTTATTTACTGGGAACAACTTAAAACAAACAAGCAAACAAACAATGCTGCAGAATGCAATGTGAACTTTTCAGGTTTCTGCTTACTTAAAATCCACTAAGATATTCTTGGATTATAAAGGCATTTTCTAGTTATGCTACATTAGCTAAACACAATAAAAACTAAATATTTACTTACATAAGTCAATTTTATCATAAGATATGTCACATTAAATTAATTATCAGAAACAACATGTTTATCTTTCTGTGTTTTTTGTTTGGGGAAAGAATTCTCAGCTTGCATTAACTGTTCTTAAATACGAAGAGTTAGCAGACTTATGGAACTTGAGATAATTTATTTCATTATAACATCAAATAATTGATGCAAAGATATAAAACCATTTTGAGGATTTAAATAAAATTTTATTATACTTTCAAAATATTTGAATATATACATTTGGGACCTGATTATTATTTGTCAATAGCACATTTAATAAATGGCACCCTGTCTTCATAACAAATCAGATTCTTCAATGTAAAGAATTAGTGCTGGCCAGGCACGGTGGCTCATGCCTGTAATCCCAGCACTTTGGGAGGCCGAGGCGGGCGGATCACGAGGTCAGGAGATGGAGGCCATCCTGGCTAACACGGTGACATTCCATCTCTACTAAAAATACAAAAGATTAGCCAAGCATGGTGGCACACGCCTGTAGTCCCACCTACTGAGTCAGGAGTATCCCTTGAACCCAGGAGGCAGAGATTGCAGTGAGCTGAGATTGTACCACTACGTTCCAGCCTGAGTGATAGACTGAGACTCCATCTCAAAAAAAAATATTGCTGTAAACTTAATAAGGAAATTACAATGCACTTTTAAATATTTTACATAAGAAATATGTAATCCTGGTTTAAATATTTTACATGTGAAATATTTTACATAAGAAATATGTAATCCTACATAAGAAATATGGATCCTGGTTCAAGATGACTGACTAGAGGCATCAGTCATCCACCCTCTTCAGAAAGAATAGGAAAAATAATAAACATGTAATCATACCTCAAATGAATTATCTGGGAAATGACATCACAGTCCAGTGGAGAACTCACGGGAAGCACCTGAGGCACAGAAGGAAAAGGAAGCTAGTAGCCAACTTGGCTGACACTGGCTGAGAGCTGAAGGGGCTCAGTACTGCCTGAAAAGGGTAAGCAAGAGGGCTTCAGTGATGTCTGTATCAGCTTCATACTACTGCAGTCTGAACCACGCGGAAGCTCTTCTACTCTCACAAACCCTGACACTGGTGTTGGTGGTGATTTGGAGACACTGCAAGTTTACTGCACCAGACAGATAGCTCACACCAGATCACTTACCCACACATTGAGACCTGAGAGGCTGCAGCAGGGCAATATTTTGGGAGCATAGCCATCAGAGGACTACAGCTAGCCCTGGGAAACAGAGCCCCCATATTTTTATATCCTGGGAGCTCCCATTAACATGCTGCAGTGTCCGCCTGGAGAGCTGCAGTGGGTGGCACAATGCTAACTAGACCCGAAGATGCTACAGGGTCTCCAGGACTCCAGGCCACAGGGAGTACCACTCCCTGGGGAAAGGATGGTGCTGTACAACAAAAAGGTAGCCCTGGGGATGAAGGAAACCAAAGTGCTTGTTTTGCAGAGAGTGAAATCCCCTCCACAGGCAGAGCAGCCTCTGTGCTCAGACTTTTGTGTAGAGAACAGGACCCCTCCGCTCCCTTTGCATATGTATTTCTGCAGCTGCCAGAGGTTAGAGGCAGGTGAACCAGAGGTCTACCTGTCTGGGATAGAAGTGTCAACTGCAACCCCACATACGGTTTGGCCTCCATGCCTGAGCTTCTGTGGAATCCTGTGGTGCAGCAGCACTGCTGCCACAGACAGCAGGAGTGCCTGACAGCAGTTTGTCTGGGGATATGGGTATCAACCCTGTACTGCACCCACCACCAACACCAGCCAGTACCACTGGGAGCCAGAGAGACATCCCATCACTGCTATTGCCATAGCCCACACCACACTGCCTACCCAGGGACCCAAGTCTGTTCACCTGCTGGGCCGCTGCTGCCACCACCAGCATCAAAAAAGCCATGGTGAGACTCAAGAACTGACCCTTTGGACCCAATGAGAACAAAACCAACATATACTTTTCTGGTGCTCAAGGACAGGCATACTCAGCCCACCACTGCTACCCCTGAGGCCAGAAGACTGGCCCACCTGCCATTCTTGTCCCAAGCAAAACTTTACCACAATATCCATTAATAACTGTGCCCTAAGATGCTGAGGATTCTACAGATATTAATGACACTATTTATAAACAAATATATCATACAGAGATGACAAAACTGCATATACCCAGAACTGAAGCCAAGTGTCCTATACAACTGACACCACAGATATACCTTCAGGAAAAAGTCCTCTTGTACAAATGTAAATTCAAAAATAAAAGAAGCAAATGCACACACATTAAAATAAGGACACAGGAAACATGAAAAAGCGAGGAAATATGACATCTCCAAAGGAATGCAATAATTCTCCATTAATAGATCTTAATCAAAAAGAAATGTCTCAAATTCCAGATAAAGAGCTCAAAATTTGAATTTAAAGAAACTTAATGAGATACAAAAGAATTCTTTAAAACAATTTAGGATATGGCTGAAAAATTTATCAAAGAGATTTTTTTAAGAAAGGAACCAGACAGAAATTCTGAAAATGAAGAATTCATTGAAAGAAATACAGAATCTATTTGAAACCATCAACAATAGACTAGATCTGACAGAAGAAAAAATCTGAGAACTTCAAGACAGGTCTTTTCAAATAATCCAGGCAGAATAGAATAAAGGGAAAAAGAATAGAAAAGAATGAGCAAAGTCTTAATACCATTTATGAGAAAACAAAAAGATTGAATATTTAAAATTGTCAGCATCCTGGAGTGCAAAGAGGCAAAGAAAGGATTAGAAATTCTATTTAATGAAATAGATGAAAAGTTTAGCAAAATAGTAAAAAAATAAAGAAGTCCAAGTCCAGCAAAAATAAGAAAAAAGAAATTAACATTCAAACACAGCAAGCTCAGTGATCTCTAGGAAGAGGTAATGCAAACATGTCTTCCCCAAAGCACATTACGCTTAGACTGTCTAAAGCTAAAGATAGGATGAATCCTAATAACAGCAAGAGAAAAGCATCCAGATACCTATAAAGGAAACCCCATTAGACTAACAGCAAACTTCTCAACAGAAACTTTACAGCCAAGAAGAGAAAGGAATAATGTATTTAAAGTATTGAAAAAAAAAAAAAAAACTGGCAGCCGAGAATACTATTTTATAAAATTCTCCTTCATAAAAGAAGAAATAAAGTATTTTCCAGCCAAGCAAATGCTGAGAAAATTCATTAGCACTATACCACAGCTAGGAGAAATCCTCAAGGGAGTCCTAAACCTGGGAATGAAAGGACAGCATTTATTATTATAAAAACATACAGAAATATAAAACTCACTAGCAAAACAATAACACAATAAAGGAAGAGAAAGAACTCAATTAATATCACTTCAGTTACCCAACAAACTATTACAGCAATCAATAGGAGAAAAGGGAAAGAATAAAGAACGTAAAAACAACCAGAAAACAATTAACAATATGACAGGACAACAAAGCATCACATATCAATAATAGCCTTGAATATAAATATATTAAGTTATCTGCTTAAAAGATCCAGAATGGCTGAATTAAATAAACAGCATGATAAAACTATACACTGCTTACAAGAGATTCACCTTACTAGTAAATACACATAGACTAAAAGCAAAAAGATGTTTCACACAAACAGCAATGAAAAACGAGCCACAGTAGCTATATTTAGATAAAAACAGACTTTACCTCAAAAGTAATGAAAAACAAAAACTTTATTATATAATGACAAATGGGTCAATCCAGCAAGAGGATATAGTAATTCTGAGTATACACGTACCTAATAATGGAGCACCCAGATTTATAAAGTAAATATTCCCATATCTAATGAGTGAAATAGACTGCAGTGCCACAATAGTAGGGGACTTCAATATTCCATTCTCAGCAGTAGACAGATCATCTAGACAGAAAATCAACAAACAAATATTAGATTTAAACTAGACTTTAGAGTAAATGGACTTAACAGTTACGGAAGATTCTACCAAACAAATGAAGACTATATATTATTTTCCTCAGCACATGAAACATTCTACAGGATAGACCATATGTTTGGTAAAAAAAAAAAAAAAAAAAAAAAAAAAACTCAACAAACTTTTAATAAATGAAATTATATCAAGTATCTTTTCAAACCACAATGGAATAAAACTAGAAATCAATACCAAGAGGAATGTTGGAAACTATACAAATAAATGGAAAATAAACATGATCCTGAATGACCATTCAGTCAGTGATGAATAGTTTTTAAATGTTTTGATACTAATAAAAATTGAAACACCACATACCAAAACCTGAGGAATACAACAGAAGCAACGCTAAGATGGAAATTTGTAATAATAACTGCCTACATCAAAAAAGTAAAAGGATTACAAAATAACAATCTAACAGTGCACCCCAAGGAGCTAGAAAGGCAAAAACAAGCTAAACCTAACGTTAGTGGAAGAAAAGAAATAATAAAATTAGACTAGAACTAAGTAAAACAGGGTTAAAAAATTAACGCAAATTATCAGTGAAACAAAAAGTTGGTTCTTCAAAAATATAAACTAAGTGGATAAACCAGTAGCTAGACTAACCATAACAAAGAGCAATGACTCTATAAACAACATCAGAAATGAAAGAAATAAGACATTATAACTGATCCCACAGAAATAAAGAATACCATCAGGTACGATTGTAAACAATTATGTGCTCATACTCTAAAAACCCTAGAGAAAATAGATACAATCCTGGAAACATTCAATCTCCTAAGATTAAATTATGAAGAAATAGAAAACTTGAACAGATTATAATGAGTAGTGAGATTGAATCAGTAATAAAAAGTATCCCAACAAAGAAAAGTCCAGGACCAGATGGATTTACAGTCAAATTCTACCAAATAGTCAGAGGAGAACTAATACCAATCTTCCTGAAACTATTCCAAGAAAAGCTGAAGAGGAGAGAACTCTCTTTAACTCATTCTGTGAGGCATACATTATCCTGATACCAAAACCAGGCAAAGACACACACACATACACACACACACACACACACAAATAAAAAAAATTAAAAACCCACAGGCGAATATCCTTAATGAACACGTATTAGCCCATTCTTGCATGGCTATAAGGAGCTATCTAAGACTGGGTATTTATAAAGAAAAGAGGTTTAGTTGGCTCACAGCATTGCAGACTGTACAGGAAGCACAGCAGGGGAGGCCTCAGGAAACTTTCAGTCATGACCGAAGGGGAAGCAGGCGCCATCTTCAAATGGCAGAGCAGGAGGGAGAGAGTGAAGGGGGAGATGCTATACACTTTAAACATATCACATGAGAACGCACTCACTGTCATGAGAACAGCAAGAGGGAAGTCCAGCCCCATGATCCAATCACCTTCTACCAGGTCCCTCCTCCAACACTGGGGATTACAATATGACATAAAATTTGGGTGGGGACACAATTTCAAACTATATCAGGACGTATACACACACACAAACATTGACAAAATACTAGTAAGCTGAATCTAACAGCACATCAAAAAATAATACTGTACAATCAAATGGATTTATACCAGACATACAAGAATAGTTTAACATATAAAAGTCAATAAGTATGGTACAGGAAGAAAAAACACATGATCACCTCAATCGATACAGAAAAAGCAACTGATAAAATTCAACATCACTTCATGATAATAACTCTTAATAAACTAGGCATGGAAGAAACATATCTCCAAATAATAAAGGCTTATATGACAAGCCAAGAGCTAGTTTTATACTGAATCCAGAAAAGTTAAAAGTCTTCTCTTTTAAGAAATGGACCAAGAAGTTATGCTCACTCTCACCACTGCTATTCAACAAAGTGTGCACTGAGAGTGCTAGCCAGAGCAATCAGGTAAGATAAAGAAATAGAAGATATTCAGATTGGAAAAGAGAAAGTCAAATTGTCCCTCTTTGCAATGATATGATCTTATATTTAGAAAGCCTAAAGGCTCCACCAAAATATTCTCAGAATTAATCAACATATTTATTACAGTTGCAGGATGTAAAATGAAGATACAAAATCAGTAATGTTTCTATACACCAATAAGGATCTAGCTGAGAAAGAAATCAAGAAGTCAATACCAGTTACAATAGCAATAAGTAGATAAATAAATAAATAAAACACACAAACCTAAATAAATAAATATGAACGATCTCTACAAGGAAAATCACAAAACACTGATGAGATAAATTGAAAATAGCGCACAAAAAATGAAAAATCATGCCATGCTCAAAGATCAGAATAATTATTGTCTTTAAAATGACCATATTGCTGAAAGAAATCAATAGATTCAATGCAATCCTTATCAAAATACCAATGTCATTCTTGACAGAATTATTAAAACTTATTCCTATAATTTGTATGGAACTGAAAAAAAAAAATAAGCCAGAATAGCCAAAGCAATCCTCAGCAAAAAGAACAAAGCTGGAGGCATGATATTACCTAACTTCCAAATACATAGCAAGGCTGGGCTGTAGTAACAAAAACAGCATGGCACTGCTATAAAAACAGACACATGAACTGACACGGTTTGAATTTGTGTTCCCATCCAAACCTCATGTTAAATTGTAATGCCCAGTGTTGAAGGAAAGGCTTGGTGGGAGGTGACTGGATCATGGTGGTGGATTTTTCCTTTGCTGTTCTCATGATAGTGAGTTCTCATGAGATATGGTTATTTAAGTGTGTAGCACTTCCCCCTTCACTTTCTTCCTCCTGCTCCAACCATGTAAGACATAACTCCTTCCTCTTTGCCTTTCGCCATGATTATAAATTCCCGGAGGCCTCCCCAACCATGATTCCTATACAGCCTGTAGAACTAATAGCCAATTAAACCTCTTTTCTTCATAAAATTCAGTCTCAGGTAGTTATTTATAGTAATATGAGAACAGACTAATACAGAAAATTGGTCCTGAGAGTGAGGCATTGCCTATCTTTACATCTTTATAAGATATCTGAAAATTTGGAAGCAACTATGGAATGGGTAACAGACAGAGGTTGGTACAGTTTAGAGGTCTCAGAAGAAGACAGGAAGATGAGGAAATGTTCAAAACTTCCTAGAGATGTTTTAAATTGTTGTGACCAAAATACTGATAGTTACATGGTCAATGAAATCCAGGCTGAAGGTGTTCTCAGACGAAGATGAGAAACTGATTGGGAACTGGATTATAGGTCACTCTTGCTATGCTTTAGCAAAGAGAGTATCAGCATTGTGGCTGTGCTCTAGATATCTTTGGAACTTTGAAATCAAGAATGATGATTTAGGGTAGCTGGTAGAAGAAATTTCCAAGTAGCAACATGTTCAAGTAGTAGCCCGGCTGTTTCTAATAGCATATGATCATATGCATAAGCAAAGAGATTATCTGAAACTGGAACTTATATTCAACAAGGAAGCAGAGGATAAAAGTTCAGAAAATTTGTAGCCTGACCATGTGGTAGGAAAGAAAAACCAACTTTTCTGTGGAGGAATTCAAGCTGGCTGCAGAAATTTGCACAAGTAAAGAGGAGGTGAATGTTAATAACCAAGACAATGGGGAAAATGCCTTGAAGACATTTCAGAGAGCTTCACTTGTACCCCATAAGTGTGTGAAAATAGAAAAATGAAATAAACTGTCATTATTTTAGACTTAACATCACACCACTTGTTTTATCCACCTTATACAGTTTAGTAGTACAATCGTCATAAGAGTAAGTTGAATTATTTGTCTTCCTCTATAAATTTTAGGCTTCTTAAGGACAAGGACCATTTAATTCATCTTGTACAATGTTGGGTCCCCAGTACACAACACAGCACTTAGAACCAACTAGGTTTTCAGTAACTATTTGATAAACTGAGTTAAAAAGAGAAATGAGAGCAGACATTACAGAAGTCTCACAGACAGTTTACACTTCTAGTGCAGCTCTTATAAGCCTGTACCATTAATGTTGATAGATATCAATTCCTGGCTTCTAAACTTCAGGCTATTGTTCTCTCTGATTTTAAATAAAAGCTAGGCATTTCCTTAAACGTTATTTGTGGAAACCTCATTTTTAAATCCTGCAACATTTGAATTTGGTCTAGTTATTATTTAGAATTATTTTTAGTTAACCTATCACTGCTAATATTATGCGTTTTTATGTGATATGTAAATAAAGGATCTTATTTAAACATTTTCTTAAATATTGGGTTAGTGCTCAAGTAATAGTTGTTTTTGCAATATGTTTAGTGACAAAAACAATAATTTTTGCACAAATGTAATATAAAGATACTTTAATTGATTAATGGATATCACAATGTTTCTAAATAATTTTTCTTTGGGTGCATAATAAAAAACGTCTAATCACATTCTCAAACAATAATTGGAAGTTATTGGTTTTCACTGAATAACTGAAATTGTATTATTTTGTCATTTTATAAATTTTACCTTCTTGATTTGAAACTCATTTAAATTTTTATTTTGTTATTAAATTGTAAACATATCTTAGCCTTTTGATTATTGTTTGCAAATTTGTTCTGCTTTCTTCATTTTACCATAATTACCTTGCTATATGTATGGTTGTTACTATTATGATTTGCAACTGGCATTCAAGTTTAAGGAATAAAAGAAAGACATATTTTGGTTGTAATGCTCTGTGTGTGTGTGTGTGTCTGTGTGTGTGTTACAGAGAGAGAGAGACAGAGAGAAATGTATCAGTCTAGAACATCATTTCTTGAACAGCCTCTCTTTTTCTGGTCAATTTTATTCTTCTGTCTTTCTAGTAATTGTTTTAATCTTGATCAATTAAATTATTTTTATTGTCTTTTAGAAACAATTTAATGTTTCCCAGCATGTTTCTAAAGTATGATCATTGTTCTTTGATATAGTTGGATAAAATCTCAGCTCAACTTTTTTCATAGCCAATGTTTTGTGACCTTTCATTCTTGTGTGTCTGTCATAATTGGTAAAATAATGCATACCAGCTTTTCCTGGAAGCACTCATTTTATCAAACCTAATTAGTGCATTCTCTGTGGTACTTCAGATCCAGAAGAGAGCTCAGTGTGTGAGTACCCCATTGCACATTCTTATCTCTGTGATAGAGTGCTCTTTATGTGACTTCATGCATTCCTGAAGTTTGTGTCTCTAGGTGCAATCCCAAAACAAATTTGAACATAGGGGAAAGGGAATAGTCATTTATTCAATGAACCAATAGTTCTTGAGCACGTACCCTTTGCGTAGCAATATTGTAAACTCTAGAGATAGATCAGTGAAAGAAACAGACAGAAACCAAGCCTTCATGGAGCTTTTGCTGTATGCCATGATGTCCAATAGAACTTTCTGTGATGATGAAAATACTCTACATATGCACATACTGTAACTAGCCACTATGTGGTTATTGAACACTTAACATATAATTAGTCTGACTAAAAAACAAACTTGTAATTTTATTTAATTTTATGAAATTTACCTTTGAATCACCACATGTGGTTACTAGTTTCCGTGTGGCACAGCATGGTCCTATACTTTATGTATAGGCATTTTTAGGAGTGGAGTAGGAAGTTGTATGCATATGATATAAGAGATTAAAACTGACAAGGAAGGAAGAGGTCAAAAGAGACCTCTACCTTCAGACTTTATAGTCCATTGAAAGACTTAGAGGCTACTTGAAGTGATTTTGAGAGCTATGAGATATATGAGTCCCTGAAATACATAATTAAGCACAAAATGGTCTTTTTACTGACAGGCAATCATGTTGATGTCACAGTTAATGTCTGAACACCAGTAAATGTCTACATACAGAAGAATAATTACAAAAAGTCATTAATTAGGGCCTATTTATTGTTCCATTATAAAAACTAACTGCCGGGAGTAAGACGTTCCCTCTTGATTCATAGGTTTATACAGGCAAGGCCAAATCTATAAAGGCTAATCTGTGTTTCCCAGGCAAAGTGCTTAAATTTTTGGTAACAGTTAACAGCCATATTTTGTGTTCTGGCCACCCGGGTCAGGCCTTACTGCTACAGTAAGCAGAATACATTTGAATTTTGGGCACTAAACAGATGATCCACCAAAATACCACTTCTTTTATGAAGGTACAACTCTTTTTTAAAAAAAGAACCTTCTATTTGTTATCCAATTGCTGCTTTTACTTTGGAAACTTCAGCAAATAAGTAACATGGAATTATTGTGAAAAACATAATACCTTCTTTTGTTTAGTTTGCTATGTGTGTTCACTACACAATTCAACAATTTTATCCACCTTAATTCAATTTTAAATTTTCGTTTGGGTGGTTTGGTTGCTATAGAATCCAGGCTGCAGTGACTTACTGGGGCCTTCAGTGTTGGGGACACATCAAAGCAGCTACATAATTCACCAGCAAAGCTGGATGCTTTCCCTGATCTAGTTGAAACTAACACACCCTTCCTCCAAGCTGCTAAAGCTTATTCTTTATTCCTCTTTTTAGGACTTAAAACAGTTTTCCTCTTGAATAAGGCCTTTTTTGTTTGTTTATTTGTTTGTTTGTTTGTTTGTGACGGAATCTCACTCTGTCGCCCAGACTGGAGTGCAATGGCGTGATCTTGGCTCACTGCAACCTCTGCCTCCTGGGTTCAAGTGATTCTCCTGCCTCAGCCTCCCGAGTAGCTGAGATTACAGGCATCTGCTACCACAACTGGATAATTTTTGTATTTTTAGTAGAGACAGGGTTTCACCATGTTGGTCAGGCTGGTCTTGCACTCTTGACTTCAGGCGATCCACCCACCTTGGCCTCCCAAAGTGCTGGGATTTCAAGTGTGAGCCACAGTGCCCAGCCAAATAATGGCATTTTTAATGCTTATTTGTTCCATTGAACAATTTTAGAATTGAGACAGGTATTACTGAACTTCAAATCTGTCCCAATCCAGGAATTCAATACAAGCTTATTGAATAAATGGGGGAATAAAATATTCAAATTTGAATAAACGATTCAAATAAAAATTTGAATCTCTTACATTTCGTATTTTTATAACAAAAATGGAAGCTTAAATAACAATTTTACATACTTTCATTCTCATGAACATATTATAGTGACCATCAGTAGAAATATAAAGGTCCCTAATTTCACAATTAAAAATGTCTTTCCCCTGATAGCAGCAAGGAATATTATTCAATATTTTAGTCCTAAATGTTTAATGTTTGTCAGCAATTTGTAATAGTAGGAGTGGAGATGGACATAAAATCCTTTGGTGGAGGGGAGACTTTAATCCACTTTTGAGAATAATTAACAAAACCATTATCTATCACTCCAGTGTGTTGTGGTAATAAAAATGGAGGACATTGTCTATCTTTCTGTCTGTCTGTCTATCTATCTATCTATCTATCTATCTATCTATCTATACACACACACACATACATTTTTCTGATTGTTCTTGCTATACAGTACGGTTGTTTTTTTGTTTGTTTTGGTTTTGGTTTTGGTTTTGGTTTTTTATGGAGTCTCACTCTGTTGCCCAGGCTGAAGTGCAGTGATGCAATCTCAGCTCCCTGCAATCTCTGCCTCCTGGGTTCAAGCAATTCTTATGCCTCAGCCTGCTGAGTAGCTGAGATTACAGGTCCACACCACCACACCTAGCTAGTTTTGTATTTTTAGTAGAAACAGGGTTTTGTCATGTTGGCCAGAGTGGTCTCGAACTCCTGACCTCAAGTGATCCACCCGCCTCAACCTCCCAAAGAGCTGGGATTACAGGCGTAAGCCACCATGCCCAGCCTGCTATGCTATACTGCTAAGAAAAAGGGAAATCTGAATGAATGTCAAAAGAGTTTTCTACATTTCCTAGACCACTTTTAAAAAAAATTCTTTTGAGTCCTCCAAGCAGTTGCTAAGAGTTGGATATATGAGAGATTTGCTCAGAGCTGCCTGAGGAGAGTAAGGCCTTTAGTGAAAGCTAAAGTAAATCCTGAATGTATGGCAACTAGAAATTGTTAGCTAAGTACAGAGAGGAGCTTCACAGCAGGTCCTCTACGTAAAGGAGGTCTGAATGACACTTTCAACAGCTACTACAACCTTCAACCACCCTAACAAGAGGAAGGGTAGATCCGCCATCCCGGAATATTCCCACTGATAAAACATTAGTAACTACCATTCAACAATTCCATGTTAAATCCATTCTGGATTAAAGGAAACTTAAGGGACATAACTAAGGGCAGTATCTATTCCTTGTTTAGATGCTGGTCTTAAAAAACAGTTTAAAATAAAAACAGCTAAAAAATATTCTCTAGACAATTTGTAACATCTGAATATAGGGTAAATATTCAATAAATTTAGGAAGATACTTTCAACTTTTAGATGAGTTAATATTGTGGTTAAACAGGAAATATTTATATTTATTGTAAATGCATGCTGTAATTTTTGAGGCCAAAATGCCGTGATAACATTACTCATAAATATATCAGCAAAAAATATAAGAAATTAAGTCCAAATGTTAACTGTTGTTAAATAAAAGTTATCCCGGAGGCTGAGGCAGGAGAATGGCGTAAAACTCGGGAGGCGGAGCTTGCAGTAAGCTGAGATCTGGCCACTGCACTCCAGCCCAGGAGACACAGCAAGACTCCGTCTCAAAAAAATAAAATAAAATAAAATAAAAGTTATCAGTACAGATTTAGTTATTAAATATTGTGTCTAATGCAGTATATGTTTGGATACTTAAAAATAAGGATTTTAAAGAAAAATGAAAGCAAAAATATTTCAACCCAAAGAAGAGGCATAACAAGTAATAACCATAATTTTTTCTTCAACTTTTAAGTTCTGTGGTGCACGTGCAGGATGTACAGGTTTGTCACATAGGTAAATACGTGCACAGATCAAACCATCATCCAGATATTAGGCCCAGCATCCATGAGCTGGTCTTCCTGGTGCTCTCCCACCCCCTCACCCCACCACAGGCCCCAGACGCTGTTGTTCCCCCTAATGTGTCCACGTGTTTTCATCCTTCACCTCCCACTTACAAGTAAGAACATGAGGTGTTTGGTTTTCTGTTCCTGTGTTAGTCTGAATAAAGCTAAATTTTACTGCTCTTGATTCTCAGCAAACTTCAAATAAAGAAATTTGGAACCTCTTGATGAAACCATTTTACATGTTCATTTTTATTCCCACAAGAGAATCTTTGTGAAATAGGCATTAATTACTGTTATGGAGTGGTCGACAGAATAACAGTTCCTGTGTTTGCAGATTTACATATTGTAGAAGTTATAATCAGTGGTTGGCTTTTTAATATTAACATTTTCCTGCTTAACATAAACACTCAAAACATATGACTAAGGTAAACGATTTAGAAAGTTTTACAATAGATTAAATAATAAGAGAATTATTTTGACTGGTACATCTGACAAGAAAATAGCACTAATTAAAGAAGATGCTATTTTAATCAAAAGTTAGTATTGCGATTACAAAGAGTGGCTTGATACAAATAGGTTTACAAATGTATCGTATTAAAAACATCATCTTTTTCATCCACATTAATGCTTTCAGTAAAACATCTGAATTTACAAGCACTGTTTGAGATCATTGAAAAGTGATGATCATATATAGGAAAATATACAAAGTTGTCTGAGATTCTACAGGGAAATTATTGTGACCAATAACAAAACAGAGTTTTATTCCTCATGTGCTTTTTTTGCAGAAGTAGTTTGTGTACCACAAGGAAAGGGATTTTGTTCAGGCACCCTGCTCAGAGTGATGAAGCTAAATGATCAGTCCCACATCTAATAACTAACTTGAATTTTCTCTTCCAGCTAGCAGAATAGATTTTCAATAGTAGCCATGATTCAAGCTTTGCAGAAATCCTAAATAACGTTTGAATTGATAAAGATGTAACTATTTATTGAGAACATGAAATATCTATTTTATGTTATCTTGGTTATTATTCTTTGCTATGCTCAACTCAACTCTGCTTTTATGAATTAGATCCATACCCTTTATGTAGTGCAACCTGGTAATCCAATACTCGCTAGTACTTCAGCGCCTACCGAACACTATTTTTCCCCTCCGCTGGCAGAAACAAGTATGAGTGCAATATATTTGCTCATTTATTCATTCTCTCGGTCATTCACACATTCTTTCAACATTTAAATATTATACTATATTCTAATAATCTGAAAATAATCAAGGTACCCTTTCTTATGGAATTACATAAGGAGAAGACAAACTATTGATTTTTAATACAAACAATAAGCTCTATCATAGAGGTAGGCTGAGGCCCTCACCTGTTGCATTTCCCCAATTATAGGATTACCTCTGCCTGCCAAGAAATTCAATACTTTTAGATCCAAGCTTCCCAGCACCTATGCCATTTGTTGTTATTTTTTCCGGGTCACTGCATCAAAACCATGTTCAAGGTTGATAGATCCATTATACAAAAATAAAAATCAGGCCGGGCGCGGTGGCTCAAGCCTGTAATCCCAGCACTTTGGGAGGCCGAGACGGGCAGATCACGGGGTCAGGAGATCGAGACCATCCTGGCTAACCCGGTGAAACCCCGTCTCTACTAAAAAATACAAAAAAAACTAGCCGGGCAGGTGGCGGCGCCTGTAGTCCCAGCTACTCTACTCGGGAGGCGGAGGCAGGAGAATGGCGGGAACCCGGGAGGTGGAGCTTGCAGTGAGCTGAGATCCGGCCGCTGAGATCCGGCCACTGCGCTCCAGCCCGGGCTACAGAGTGAGACTCCGTCTCAAAAAAATAAAAATAAAAAAAATAAAAATAAATAAAAATGCTCATGTCGATTTTTATTCCTCTTGATTCTGGTTTCCTTGATTTTATACAAGGTTTCTCCTGCTCACTCTCTATTCCTCCTGAAAGGACAGCAATAATAACAAATTTTCGTGTACCTTAACTTACTGTATAATGTTCTGTGCATGGAAGATATGTTCTAGCCCATCTTCTCTTTATCATTTCCTCTCTTCCCTCACACTCATTTCTAACCAGAGCAATCTTCTCTTTCCAGAGAATATTTCTTTTATATATGTCCATATTCAAGGAAACTAGAAACTTTGTACAATACACTAATGTCTACTGCAACTTTGAACAAAGAACTCATGAAAAGCAAAGAGACTAAAGCTCCTTCATAATAATCTAAGAGTGGAGTGACAGATGTTTGGGTCATTAACCATTCCCCAGCACTGTACCTAGAATTACGGTAAGAGAAAGGACAGACAACTTTTAACACTTTTTGATAAATTCAGGTAAGGCTCTCCCTAGAATCTAAGGAGGAGTGCATCAAGTTGTACAGAAAAGGATAATTCTAGAAAATAAAATGACTTTTTTGTTAGAAAGACAAAAAGTGCTCCTTATCAAGAATGGCACATAATTTATTGTTGTTGAAATATAACTTTTGTTGGAGAGTTTTAGGAAATTAATCCAGACAAGTGGCAAGTACTAGCTAATGAAGGACATTGTACCAAGCAAATAAATTTCCATTTTAGGTTATGTATGAGGATATGCCATAAATAATTTTAAGCAGAAAACTAACATGTTAGATTCAAATTGGAATTTAGAAAGATCATCTTTACTCAATAGTAAAGGATGAATAGTTAGTTCACAATCTATGAAGATAAAAGTACCTAGCATTGAGATTCATAAAATCTGGCAACATATGATTTATTTTATTTTTACTCTCACAATGTCTCTATTAGATAGAAATACACAGACAAGAGTTATGCATGTCCCAATAGAAAAGAACCACCACAACAAAACCAGCAAGATGGTGGTAGATGATTTTTTAAACGTGTTTGTTTCACAGTAATTTTCCAGCAAACCTAACATGCTGACTTTAGGCTTTATCCATAGCACATATCCAGGCAAATATCTGTGTCCCTTTCCTGTCAGATATCTCACCGGCAATCTGACAGCAGCAACCCAACTGAGGATCAATGATATTCGCTCTACCTATTCTAAAATATTTCAATTCTTAATACATCCTTGAAATTTTGTTTAATAAATATAATAAAGTATAACTTATAGGTAAGACTCATTTTATCTTTATTTTTGCTTTTGAATATCTACTTTACTTATCTATTTAGTTGTTTTCATGGCTGGCCTAATTCCACAACATATGGGAAAAACTCAACATCAAGAAATGTATAAAATTAACTATGAATTTAAAGTCAAACTGGGCATTGAGATATGTCAATGCAGTAAGATAAGAGGAATCATAGTATGCAAATGCATACGACCAAAAAGCCAACACACCTGCTAGAATAGATCCACACTTTGGATCTTAGCTCCTCTTGACCAAACAGAAAGAAAAATACTGCCAGTTACAAAATGTTCATTGTCAATGGACCATACTCCAGCTTCTCAGGGAAGCAAAGCTTTTCTTACTACATGGCTCTAAAGTTAACTTCTCTTGTATTGCTAGAATTAGACATTGCTTAAGACGTTTGTTGGCTTTTGATAAATCACTATGATTTTATTTTCAGTTTAAAACATTAAATAACGATATTCCTGGCAAATTAATTCTTCTGAGAGAAGCTAAATTACACGTTAAAAGGCAAATGTTTAGTTTATAGTAGTTAAAGAACTCTTTATTTTGGAAGGCAAGGTAGAGATTATGAAATTAGTATCACTTGGAATACCAGTATTTATATATTATATTTTACCCTAGTAACACACAGTCAATGAAGATTTATTGACCAATAACAATCTTTTTAATGTTATATTATAAAAATACTATTTTCAGATACATTTAATAAATTATTGTACAAATAAAACTGAGCATGATAATTTTATTAAGGCTTTTGTTGCTATCAATAAGAGACATCACAAATGACCACAAAAATATCATAAAAAGAAAAATTGGTTCAAATAGGTGCAAACAAGAGTATAAGTTTTATATATTTTCTCCATGAAAACAATCCCTTTTTAATCTTGCATTATAGTAATATTGCTAAGATAAAAATAAACAATGCTCTTTAGGAATCGCAAACAAAACAATAAGCAATGTAAAAAAAAGGAAGTAATAAATGCTAGAGACCTCTAGACAAAGAAAAATCAGTGAGAAGCCACTTGTGTGAAGATACTGAAAGTAGGTATTAATTTATTGAAGTGTTAAATAAATTTAAAAGAGGTTTAAAGACAATAACAAATAAAAAATATAGATGGTAGATAGTTCTATAGCTATCAGTAAACGAAAGGAGGAAACAATGAGAGAGAGACAGAGAAAGGAAAAAAGGAAGAAATGAAAGAGAGAGAAAGAAGAAAGAGAAAGAAAGAAAGAAAAAGAAAGAAAGAAAGAAAGAAAGAAAGAAAGAAAGAAAGAAAGAAAGAAAGAAAGAAAAGAAAAGAAAGAAAGAGAAAGAAAGAAAAGAAAGGAAGGAAGGAA
>NC_045435.1:22053296-22227091 GCF_002776525.5 Piliocolobus tephrosceles | reverse complement strand
GGAAAGGAAGGAAGGAAGGAAGGAAGGAAGGAAGGAAGGAAGGGAGGGAGGGAGGGAGGGAGGGAGGGAGGGAGGGAGGGGGAAAGAGGGAGGGAGGAAGGAGGAAAAAAGGAAAGGGGAAGAGAGGGAGGGAGGAAGGAGGAAGGGAAGGAGGGATGAAGGAAAGGAAGGGAAAAAGGAAGGAGAAGGAAAGAAAGAAAGAAAGCGGCAAGGAAGGAAAGGGAAATAAGAATACAGAGCACAGAGAGAAAATGAAAGGATCTATTAACATGCATTATTCTTTTGAGTATGTTGACTGGAGAGAAGAAAAAGGGCAAGCATATAAGAAAAACTAAAATTTTGTATAATCCTTTAGTGTTTGTGATACGATCTCATTCATATATAATTATAAGCATGTGGGTATGCATAGAGAAAATAGGAAAGTGTATGCAGTTAAATACTGATGTTTTAAATCAGCATTGAGAAAACAGAAGCACATCCAAGACTAGCATCATAGCGTTGGGGTTGGCGAAGACAGGGCAATAACATTGGCCTTTTCCTTATATAGTTTAAATCGTTTTACATCTTTCCTGTATGTTACTTTTGCAACATAAAAGCTTTAAATAAACAATAATTTAATAAGCCACACTATTGAGATATCTTGACCATAAAGGTCACTTCTTATAAAACACTTTGACAGAAACACACAAATTTAGTGAAGAATTGTCCATGACTAAAAAATTAATAATAGTTTCAGGAAGAAAATTAGCAATTATTTATAAGAACTTAACACTACATAAAAAGTATCATGTTAATTTCTATACCAGAACAACCATCAGACTGAATTAATAATATGATTTAATCACACAAAGAAGAGGGCTTTTTTAATACTGCCTCATAGTTAGAAAATCATCACTTAACCAGAAGTACGATTTCAAAATATACAAAAAATAAATGAATTAAGAATCACTGGTAAAAAGGTATGTATGTATGTATGTATGTATGTATGTATGTATGCTGTATATACACACACATACAGCTTTTGTCATACACATACATGGCAAAATATACAATCTTGTTGATACAATAACCTCATAAACAAATTTCCCATCTCTAAATGAACAATATAAAATATCAGCAAAACACTCAAGCTGGTGGATCTCACTCTGATATATGCCATTGTAGAAGAATGTAGATATTTCAAACTTGTGTATATGGTCCCTAACAATAAATAATCAGTATTTCAGAGTAAAAGAATGTGTCTGAGACTTTCTGCAGGTTCTTCTTAATGCTCTTGTGTCAGTTGAGAAACTCATAAGTTCCACATTTTGCAGGTTTGTGTGTATGTGTGTGCATATACATAGAAAGAGTATATGGAGACATGTTTTGAATTTGCCATAGGAGCTAAATTTTTCTCTGTACATAACCTTTCAAAAGATAAATTACTAGAGATGCATCTGATCGAACACCCAAGGCAGCTAACAAGCACATCTGCCCTTCTGTCCAAAAACTCTTTGCGGGGTTGACTCATGTTGATGCTGCTTCTTGCCTGGAGCATGGTATTTAAGGTTAGTGGCAATAGTGCTGGTCATCTGAATTGACAAAAAAAAGAAGGTAGTGCAGTGGAAATACCAGTGATCTAAAACTGAAAGACATGTTACTGTCAGTAATTCCCTCCTTGTCTTTGGCTCAGCCGATTAACCTCCCTGGACCTCACTTGCTTTGCTGTACAGCAAGAGTTTTGTGATTTAGCAATATTTTACTGACTGAGTTTTAATTTAAAGAAAAACTTGGTCTCTCAAGATGTTACTGGCAGTACCATGGCAAATCAACTTAGAAATTGCTGCTAATCTGTGAACATGACGGTAGTAAATCTGTGGGGTCATGCCTTCGATAAATCAGTTTAAATGGTTCAATTCCAAATATCTAAAACATTCAGACAATTTTTAAAAATTTTTGCTCATAGTTTTGAGATTTTATAGAATTCAATTTGGGAAATACGGTGTTAAATGTTCTCTCCAAGCATAAAATCATAGTCATTTCTCAAAACAGACATACCAATGCTCAACAGATA
This sequence comes from Piliocolobus tephrosceles, assembly GCF_002776525.5. Taxonomy (NCBI): domain Eukaryota; kingdom Metazoa; phylum Chordata; class Mammalia; order Primates; family Cercopithecidae; genus Piliocolobus; species Piliocolobus tephrosceles. The sequence goes on along the minus strand of NC_045435.1, from coordinate 22,225,038 downwards.
CATGAAAAAGTACTTAACATCACTAATCATCTTGGAAGTACAAATTAAAGCTGCAAAAAGATCTAACTCCACACTTACTACAATAGCCATTATCAAAAGTCAAAAGATAACAGTTGGTGAATATATGGAGAGAAGAGAACACTTGTACACTGATGATAGGAATGTCAACTTGTGCAGCCAATTTGGGAAACTGTGGAAGTTCATCAGAACATGAAAATGGAATCATTCTAGGGCCCAGCAATCTCACTTCTGGGTCTATGTCCAAAGGAAATGACATCATCATGTCAAAGAGATTGCACTCCCATGTTATTTGCAGCATTATTCACAGCAGCCAAGATATGGAACCAACCTAAGTGCCTATCAACAAAAGGATGGTTGAAGAAAATATTGTATATATGCAATAGAATGGCATTTAGCTGTATCAATGAAGGGAATTCAACCATTTATGACATCATTGGTAAGTGAAATAAGCCAGATACAGAAAGACAAATAAATGCATGATCTCATTTACATGTGGAATCTAAAATGTCAAGTTCATAGAAGCAGAGGGTAGAATAGTGGTTGCCAGAGTCTAGGAAACACTGGGAGATTGAGAGAAGTTGGTCAGAGTGTGCAAAGTTTTAGTTAGGATGAATCAATTCTGCAGGTCTATCATATAGGAAACACTGGGAGATTGAGAGAAGTTGGTCAGAGTGTGCAAAGTGTGAGTTAGGATGAATCAATTCTGCAGGTCTATCATACAGCATAGTAACTATAGTTAATAATGACATATTTTTTACTTGGAAATTGCTAAGAGAATAGATGTTAAACATTTTGACTGCAAAAAAAAATGTTATGTGAGAGGATGCATACGTTGATTAGCTTGATTTAAACATTTCACAATGTATATTTATATCAAAATATCATGTTGTATAAGTTATACAATCTTTATCAATTATACCCTTATAAAATAAAAAATTAAAATAATATTTGCCTAGAATAATAATGATCACAAAACATAATAAAATATATAAAATTTAAAAATCATATTAATTTCTATACCAGAACAACTATCAGACTGAATAAATATGATTTAATCACACAAAGAAGAGGGCCTTTTTAATATTACCTTGTAGTTAGAAAATCATCACTTAACCAGAAGCATGATTTCAAAATATGCAAAAAACAAATGACTCGAGAACTATTGGTAAAAAGGTACGTATGTATGTATGTACGCACACATACAGCTTTTGTCACACACATACGTGGCAAAATATGTAATCTTGTTGATACAACAAAATACATAAAAATGTTGGAAAACTGAGCAAAACTAAAAACAAAATTATAGTTTAAACGTTTTGAATATTTGGACTTAAATAATTTTAACTGGTTCACCTAAATAGATTATGCAAACTAAGTAGAATAGTTATATCACCATTATTTTTCATCCCAAACTTGACACAGTATTTCATATCTAACCATACTCTGGCATGACACAGACTAAGCAAGATGACACCCTCTCATTCATAAAACAAAAAAGAAAAAGAGGAGTTTTATCCCTGAAACTTTTTTCAAAACGCCTATTTATTATCTGTTTGACTCTATTGCTGACAATTATTAGAACAATAGTTGATATTTCTCACCCATTCAATTGAAAATCCTAAAAACATTGCTTCCTATAAATTGTTCCAATGCAGTGTTCACAGGTACTGAATATTTAAGAGTCCAAAATTAATTATTTTCCTGCCCTCTTGAAATACGCCTGAACCCAGAAGATACTGCCATAAAAAGAACTTACTTAATTTATACCAACTTTAAAATAACCTGGCTATGGCAAAGCATGACCAGACAGCTGCCTGCAGTCACAGTCTTAAGTTTAATGAACTATTTTGCTTATATAATGAGCATCTCTCAGCTTCCCTGGACCTGTCCTTTCTTGAACAGTTTCCAAAGCTTTGAGACTTTAAGCAAAGAAATAGTATGAAGTAGAAAAAATAAATGGTTCCTGATAATTGCTACCTTCGGCACTAAACAGAGGGAATGGTAGACATCAGTGAGCTGACTCTGCCTCTGCAGAACATATGCTCACATGAGTCAGGTAGCACCTCTTCAGTGTACACGTTTTTCTTCTGTTTTCTGCTCTGTCAACTTTTTATTTAAATGCAGGGATCTGACTGGAACATCCAAGAATTGCTTTTCATGGAGTGGATATCCAATTATTATGACAATAGTCAGCAAAGAAAAATTAATTTCATGTGAAAAGTGACAAAGCTCAAACAAAATATGATCTTGAATACAGATGCATTCATACTGGGAAAAGAAACTGCTCTTTCTTCTCAGTCACTCATAAGTTAGCTGAGTTACATAGGGAATGTGATTGCTTGTAAATTTATTTTAAATTTCAACATTTTAAAAACAGATGAGTACATTATTGTCCACACCAAACCTGAACTTTTTCATCAAAATGTAATAATAAAAGATGGTATTACAATTCATTGGCCACACTGGATATTCCTCATGTCGTTTCAAGGCTTTTTAGTTAGGGAACAGAAAGCATTTCATTGTGAGGAAAATGCAAACATAACTTCCAGAAAAACAAAGAAAGTTGATGCAAATGTAGATAGGCAGTGTTGGGGGAGGAAGGGAACTGATCATATAAAGAACCGTTAGCAATGTCCAGAGGCTTGTTTTTTATTCTAATGCCATTAAGCCCACTGAAGGTTTCATAAACAAAAGGATACCGGGGGAGAAACCACTTAATCTGCTGTCTGAAAAACAGACGTCAGGGCAGAGCGGGGTGACAGTGTCTTGCACTGGCACAGAAGTACCAGAAATGAGAGAAGTGAAGACATTCAGAACACATGTTGGGTGGTGCTGAAAGATGTGCTCTTGGATCGGATGTTGAGGAGTGGAGTCAGTTCTTTTAATCAATTATGATTCCTTAGACCATTTCCTGTTAGATTCCACGATAGTATGGTGATCAGGGGAAATTCTTAAGCTAACAGATGCGAGATAATTATAATCTTAGTTCCTTCTCCTGGTGAATTGTGAAGGCGCCCTACACCTGTTTACTCCTTTGTAAAATGGCCTCCACTTTCCCGTTCCTACTTGAGAATGAGATGAATGTTACACAGCTCAATGTGTTACTACTGCTCATTGTTTTCATGCAACCCCTTTCTCTGTCTTAATTGCATTACACCATACTTGTTCCTATTGAATGTCAGTTTACTTGTTTTTCATAACTCTTTCAATGTATCAAAGTCAACTGACTCCAATCCTCTCCTCCCAAGGTGTTGACCTTCTCTTTCTTTCCCTTTTTGTTTTCCTCCTGTGTACTTCTAATGAGGCACATTTTCTACTCTATCATTTAGATTTGGAATTCTTCTTTCAGTATCTGCCTCCATTATTTACTGGCTTTTTCCATGGCCCTTTGACAACAGTGCTTGCAAAATGCCTCCCTTCCTCTTGGTGCTGTCTTTGAAATGGTTTTAACTTTTAAGGCAAAAGATAGTTATGCTTTCGAATGCTACGTTATAGTCAATCTTCTCCACAATACACTATATCTAAAGCACTGGATTCAAGATAGAATTGATGGAATGTCATTGGAGAAACCTGAGACTTCGTAATGTATATTCTGATCATTTGAACACATATCTCACATTGTGATAAATCTTTCAGATCTTGAAAGTAAATTTGCAAGTATATAATTCCAGGTTCTACAGGTAACAAGCATAGATGGGATAGCTCAAAAATCATATATATAATATACATCAAAATCATATATATGTATATATTACATATATATTTAAGACATCTTTTATATATAGCATTTTTATCACTTTTGATACTGATTTGACTATTCTCTCTCTGCGCTTGCTTTTATATAATGCCCATTTTAAATAGAGGCGGAAGTGAAAGGAAAAAACCCAGTATTAAAATGTCTATTTTTTTACAATGCTTTAAGTAAATTTATTCTCTTTTTTCACCTTATAGATACACATATATATGTATATCCTATATTAGGAATATAAGTTAATGTATATTAACATTGTATAATGTATAAACCCTTCGCTTGGGTTTAATACATGACCTTTAAATACTAAGTATTTTAATCTTGCAAACTCCCATCTGCAGAGAAATAAATGTCTAATTAAGTGGGGAAAATAATTAAAATAAGACTGACCTTTGCCTATGATTGCATATTGTATGCTTTTAATTAGAAAAAAATTAATATAAACTTATGAATACAGATAATTATTTAAAAATATCAGTGTGTTCACCTTAATATGATTTACTTTTCTGAATCAATGACTACTTTTTCTTTATTAATGCTAATACATCTAACTGTAAAAGTATGACATTTTACATCAGTAAGCAATTTTTTATCTTGTTGTAGAATTAAATATGAAAGATTTAGCCTGGATGCTAAAAGAAATCTATTAAACAATCTAAAATTACACTCACAGCATGGAGCAACAGTACAGAATCCAGTTTTTCTAATGCCTCTTATGCATATTATATGAAAGTTTATTTCCAACATTTTAAAATAGATTTTAGCTAATCCATGTCCTACATGATACATATATAAAGTAGTTTACACACTTGTGTGCTGGTCCTTAAGGTACATTCTTTAAAATAGGATATATAAATTCTTCCAATGTTAGACTCAACTTTATTTCCTTAGGCAAATAAAATCACCAAAGTATATTTTCCGTAACTAAAAATAGCCATTCTTTATCTGATAAGTATCTTTAATATGACTAAAAACAGTGATTCTTTACATTTTTCAACATTGTGTCAATCAGTTCATTTTCTTTTTCTTGTATTACTATCTTACAGAAATAGAAACTTTAAAATTTATCACTGGAATAAAATAGTGTAGCAATAGTACCTATAACATGACTACAATAAGCCATAAAAGATAATACAGTTTTAAAACTCTGGAAATGAAAAATTGAAATTCTTTTATTAAATCTAAGATAACAATCAATCACTAATTTGGGAATATGTTCAAAAGAACAGGATGCCAATTACTCCGTCCCCAGGTCAGAGGTACTGTGGGGCCATTTTGTGGTTGGAATTTTCTTACATACACAATAATAAGTGTCTCAATTTTGTGACAGGTTTTATAAATTATTTTTAGCTATATAAAATCATGCCTGTCATTCTCAAAATACCAACAATGAAACATGTATTTTAATCAAGTGAAGATTTCATCATTAAAAGCCTTGAAATAAATACTTGAGAAATGTATTTTTAAAAGCGGTCATTCAGCAAGAAGTCAATTTGTCCTAGAAAGTGTAATGGATGTCTTTTGAAAAATCATTTATTTATAAAAGGAATGTCATTAAAAGTTGAAAGTAGTGATCATATAAAAGAAACAATTATGGGAGAAAATTATTTTGGGTTACATAATTATATATGTCCATGTAGGCTCTCATCATTTGAGTCACTTATTTGAAAGTAGAACTTTGATGTTAAAGAAAAAGTATTTTAAAAGTTTTCATACTATATAGTTCAAACTCTGACCATTTTTAAAAATAATAGTGCTGACAGTTGTATTCCCTTCAATATTGTTTTATATTCTAATAAAACTATCTGCATAGTTTTAGGAAAATATCAGGAAAAACAAGAATGTCAAATAGTTGATGTAACGTTTTGTATCTGCACTATCCTATATGGTAGTCACTCTTTTCATAATGAAAGCTATTACAATTTAAAATAATAAATTAAATTAAAACTTCAGCTTCTCAACTGCAAAAAAAAAAAAAAAAAAAGTAATCAACAGGTCTGTGTTGCAGTCAGCTACAATTGGGGACAGTGAAGATGTAAACAATTCCAACATTGCAGAATGTTTTCTTGGACAACATCAAGTTGGACTTTCTATGTATCTTGAATTTTGGGTTTTTTTGTTTGTTTGTTTGTTTTTTGAGACGGAGTCTCGCTCTGTCGCCCAGACCGGAGTGAGTGGCGCCATCTTGGCTCCCTGCAAGCTCCGCCCCCCGGGTTCCCGCCATTCTCCTGCCTCAGCCTCAGTAGCTGGGACCACAGGCGCCGCCACCTCGCCCGGCTAATTTTTTTTGTATTTTTAATAGAGACGGGGTTTCACCACGTTAGCCAGGATGGTCTGGATCTCCTGACCTCGTTATCCACCCGCCTCAGCCTCCCAAAGTGCTGGAATTAAAGGCGTGAGCCACCGCGCCCGGCCATAACTTGAATTTTTTAATAAAGTGAACACCATTTTTATTGAATGCCTGGAAATGAATACTTGAAATATTTATTTTTAAAACAGACATTCAGCAGGAAGTTAATTGGTCCTACAAAGTAAAAGTGTCTCTTTTTGAAAAGTCATTTATATAAGGAATGTCATTAAAAGTTGAAAATCGTCATCATATAAAAGAAGCAATATTAGAAGAAAATTATTTTGGAAAGCACAATTATATGTGTTCTTGTAGGCGCCCCACCTATGTGAGTCATCTGTTTAAGATAGATTAATAAGCTATTTGTTTTCATGTATTTCCTAGAACTTTTAGACACGAAATGAAATGAAATGAAATAATGTCTTCTTAAAGGTGGTAACAATTGAAATCCAGTCAGTTTGGATGTAAAGTCTTTTCACAAGGCCAGAAAATAGAAGGCCAATTCTAATATGAAATATCAGTGCTTTAAAAAATATTCACAGAAGAGAAAATTCGTTTATATTAAAGAAGCATAGCACATTTTCAAAATTTTTATAGCTTAGTATCTGTTTATGTGACTTTAGAATGTTTGATATTTTTACTTTAATAGAATATACCTTTCATGTTATATTTTACTTTTACCACTGTTAATTTTAAAATAGATAATAAGAACAAGAAAGAAAGTCCTAGGGTAATGAGTGAGAAGAGCATAATTAGCCTATAATAATCTGAATATATTTAAAAAAGGGCAATTTATTGGAAATAATACTCATGTTAATAATTGATATTTAAACACCGAACTTTTGGCTGTTTTTGTTTTTCAAATTTACTTAGAAACCGCAATATTGTAATACAAGCCTACTTTTGGAGAATGAAGAAATTAATTCTTTACAATTCTTTACAATTAATATTATATGTAATTAGAATTCACAGTTTTTCCAGGTGTTTCTCCTTTTTAAAAATAACTTAAATTAACTGAAACAAAGATTTTTCTGAACATGTGTATTTACAAAGAAAAGAATAGACTTTATACTGTCAGTTAGGAATTTGTTTTGTCATCATAGGAGAGAAATAAAAAACTTAATAATTTTTTTCACATTTTTGTGATGAGCTAGGTTTTAAGCGATATTTAGAACAATTAAGATGCACTGAACAATATTGAGAACCACATTACCAATTGATAATGCTAATCCAACTTGCTCATTAGGTTTGAACTATAGAATACATTTGCAAAGAATTATTCACAAAAGTCCTTTAGGAGCCTGGCACCATGACACATGCTTGTAGTCCCAGCTACTCAAGAGGCTGAGGTGGAAGGATCACTTGAGCCTAGAACTTTGAGTTCAGCCTAGACAACATAACAAGATCCTGTCTCTAAGAAAATAATTATTAATTAAATGAAAAATTTAAAAGTTCTCTAATCAAAGTTTTGCTAGAAGGGATATAAAACAGAAATCATAAATTTTTAATGATAAGTGAATATTTTTATGGACAAATACAATCACAATCTAATTCTATATTTCTTTTCCCCTAAATCAAAGCTATTGATTAAACAGGTGGTAGCATTTGATATTCTACAGACAAGCCTGCCAAAGTTTTCAGGGAGTACCACTTCCATCAAGAAATAACACAAACTAGACAATCATATAGATGTATGAGCTCTGACCTTTTGGGTGGGAGAAAAATAATTTGCTTAAAGATGACATTTTAAAAACGTAAACATAAAACATAGCTTCTAGTTATTTTTCACATAAGAATATTTAACGCAAAACATTAAATAATTACTTATTTTATTTCATTTTATTTAGAGACAGGTTCTTGATTTGTCTCCCAGGTTGGAGTGCAGTGGCACTATCCTGGGTCACTGTAACCTCAAACTCCTGGACTCAAGCAATCCTCTGACTCCAGCCTCCCTCATAGCTAGGGCTACAAGTGCAAAGCACCACACCTGGCAATTTCTTTCTTCCTTCCTTCCTTCCTTCCTTTCTTTCTTTTCTTTTTTCTTTCCTTTTTTTTTTTTTTTTTTTTTTGCACAGATGGGGTCTCACTATGTTGCCCAGGCTGGTCTCAAACTCCTGGCCTCAAGCCATCCTCCTGTCTTGGCCTCCCAAAATTCTGGCATAACAGGCATGAGCCACCACGCTGCACTTAGACAGCTGCACACATGGGATGCAGAAATAGGATGATCTACTTTGTATGTGCAAAAACCAGATAATCTCCTTTCTGTTATATTTGATGGTAATTCCTAGAAACAAAATTGGGGGGATATTTTATGACAGAACATAATAAAAGCTATTTATTTATAAAATTATCCATCCTGACTTTGATAAGGACTCCCAGTTAATATTGGATTTCTCTCCAGAAATGTGCGTCAATCTCCAGAAGAAAACAAATCTAAGTATTCCCCCGACTCGAGGTAGATGGTAGAATTAGTAGTAAGCACATGTTTCCATTATCTAGGGGAGAAGAAAAATTGTCTGGCTGCTCTCCAAAATTATTTCCATCCCTGACACACTATTATCTGCTATATGTGGTCTTCAAATAAGCCTTTTAAGAAGTGAGTATCAGTTAAGAGTAACATGTAGAAGCAAAAGAAAAGCCAAGCTAAGACATAGTTTCCTATGTCTCAAGTAAATTAAAAATCTCTATCTCTATTTAATATTGCTAGCTAATATATTTTAACATGAATGTTTGTTTTGAAATCTGCTCAAAATATAAATTTGGTCTAAGAGAGCTAGTCAGATAGTGGTTGGATGCCAATGTAACTATGTGCATTTAATGATATTTTAAAAATAGTTTTTCCTTAGAGCTTTTCCCTACTAAAACTATAAAATTTTCTTAAAATTTTGTGTCAATTCACAAACACATCCAACGAAGTCAGTAAGAGGAATTAGAGATTTGAATGGAAAATAAAGTTAATTTGATTTCATTTTAAAAAATACAGGATCATTGGTTCACCTTCTCCTCAGAGAAGAATTTTAGCAAATACTTGTGTGGTGACTTAGCAAGGGCAAGATAACAAGATCGTAAGATCACTTTAGAAAACCTTAGAAAGAGAATGTGCTAGCAATTCCCTTGTATACATGATAATTTAGCAGCATGTAAAAAGATCATAGAACAATGCTGACTAACTGAAATTTTTTTGTGTGATTGTTTTCTTCCAAGTAATTTCCTGGTTAAGAGAAGGTTGAAAATAGAACTTACTGGTTCTGTTTTTTAAATCTAACTTTGAAAAATATTTTAAAATACGTATTAGTTTGTTTTTATTCCTTGAGTGTCAAAGTACTACTGTTGAGTTGTGACTTCTACACTTGAACAAATATTGGTTCACATTGAGGCTTCACTCTTCATTTCGTATCTAAGCTTACATATTATACTTATGTTTCTTACTCAGTAAAAGTCTAAAATAAATGTTCCTAGTCATCCAGGAATGGATAGCAGGGAGAAGTGTGAAACATGAGTTGGTAGAGGAACTATCTTCAATTTCCAGCTACCAATGTTGTGTGAATGTTGCTTTTCAGTTGTTTGAGAGAAGAAAAGAGCATGCAAGATCAAGTATGAAAGTTGTTTCTGTCAATCACACACCACTTCTGCTCATTATTCCATTGGCTAAAACTTAATTACTTGATCACTCCTAACTGTAAGCAGGTTGGGACTTTGTTTGGTTAAGTGGCTAGAAAGAGCAAAAATTTATGTACTGAATAGCTAGAAATTTTTGCCATAAAGTGATGCACTGTTACTTACCACATAGAACTATTTCACAGATAAAATTGCATAAGGTAAAGTTCAATATTCTCCATGTAGGGGTTAAAACATATTTGCTATTATTATGAATGTCAATGTTACCATTCTGAACTTCATTTCTCATTATAGAGCTTTCAAGTTGTGAAAGGAACTGTAAATTGGTTAAATATTTACTCTTTCCCAGAGAGTGCCTGAAAATTTCTTTCTAACACTCTGATACTATTTTTTTATTTTGATTTAATAAAAAGAAAATGAACTTTGAAATTATACAAACTAAAAACTAAACCTCTGCTTTCCCATTTAATACCTAAGTAACTACAACCAAATAAATGATGATTGAATATCTACAAAGAGTAGTTGACATTGTGCTGTGTTTTAAGAATATAAATTGAAGTTTGGTGGAATAAACATTAAGATACGACAATACTTTAAAATAAGTACAATTATAGTGCTAAATTCAGAGTGAATACGGTCAATGTGAAATTTAGACTATATCATGGGATATCATGTTAAAAGGCTATTGTGCTAATCCAGGCAAGAAATGATGGGACTTGAACTTTAGCAGTTGGGGCAGATGGGGAGAGAAGAGGAAGAAGAGAAAGAAAAATAAACCCATTTGAAAAACATTTTCGATGGGGGTTAATAGTGCTCAGTTAATAATTGGAGGCTGCACAAATAAAGCAGAAGAAGCCAAATTTGTTTTCAAGATTTACCATCTGATGGATATATATTACCTGAGGAGAGAACACAGGAAAAACCAGGTTTAATAGAGAAGATAGTAATTTCAGTCTCAGGTACATAAGTTTGTTTCTAGTAGGAATTACACTGAAAATGTCTTGTTATTAATTAAAAATTATCTAGAAAACAGAAGCAATTCATGTTTAGAGATATGCTTTCAAAATAATGAACATGAATGTGAAATATTGGGTGAAAGCTAATAAGAAAAAGCAAGGAAAGGGACTTTGGAGAGTGACTAAGGAGAGTCCACAAGAAGTAAGAAGAAAACTGAAAAAAAGCAGTGAGGATACAGAATCAAATAATGAGACCAAGAAAAAGGAGGAAATGATTAACATAAATGCCAGCTGCTATTTTTATTTTTATGTTTATTTTGGCCAGGTATTTTGGAAATGTCATTTTGCACAAGAACCGAATCAACCAGAGGTCTAGATTGCAGTTGGTTGAGAAATGAAAGCAATCAGAGAAAATTGAGGCTGTAAGTACAGACAAATCATTCAATAACTTTCCTGGAAAAAAGAAAAAAAAATATGGCAGTAATTTAACAAGAATGCAGGTCAGAAATGTAAACTTTTTTGGATAGAGGATACCTTAGTAAGTTTGAAAACTGAGATGAAAGTCAGTGGGAAAGCAAGATTTACATTACAATAGGGGGAAAAGGCAATGTAAAAATTATAAACTTGAAAAGGAATTGGGGTATTGAAGAGAGTGATGTCAGCAAGATGACTGAATAAAAGCGTGTAGCACTTGTCCCCTCCAACAAAGACAACCAAAACAATAAATGAACAGCTGCATTTTGATGAAAATAACAAAAGGAGAAAGTCAGAGTACACCAAAGGATTCACAGAAACCCGATGGCATGGCGCACAGAAATTCGAGATGGCCACATGAAGACAAGGAGGAAACCCTTTAGCTTTGTCATCCTGTTCCACAGCTGGGATCAGTTCAGAGCCAGGAGCGAATTCTGCCTGTGGGGAAGAGGTAAGCAAGAGCTCAGTAGGAACTCTCATAACTCCCTTGGACACTTACAGTTTTCACCACTGGGGACTCCTGTAGTTCTCACAGGTACTAAGCTCAGCTGAGGGAGCTGCTTGGACACAACACAGCTGTGCTACCTCCCTACCCCCAAACCATGGATGGAGCTGATGCTGTTCCCTGACCCCTATAACCCACGGAACTACTGTGTTATGCCATGTTGGGAACGGGACCACACTGAAGTGTGTTCTGCACTGTCGAGTGAGTAACCACATTATCCTCCCACCCCTGAGGCTTTGCTGATGCTGAAACACACCTGCCTGGTAGCCCACCATTCCTAAGCGGAGCTGCTCTACACCCTACTTCATGGGTTCAAGCTGCTCCATAGCTGCTCCATCTACACCACCCAGTAACTGCTTAGCCCTGCCACTCAAGACCTGAGATAAAGGGAAGTGGTGCCTTGGCCGCCTGGAGCAGTCACACTCCCCAGTGCCTAAACTGAAGCAACATCCTGTCTGTCAGAGAAATCGTGCTTTGGCTTCCCAGCACAGTCATGTCCCTCAACACCTGCGCTAAAGCAGCTCCCTGCATTTTGGGAAATTAGTGCCTTGCCCTCTCGGAGCAGTAATGCCTCCCAGGTCTGAGCTGAAACTAAGCATAACCTATCAGCGAATTGGTGCCCTAGCAGAGCTGAGCAGCTGCACATCTCAGAGGTGAGCTGATGTGGCACCTTGTGTCTCAGGGAAACAGAGCATCAACTGAGCTGAGAAACACAGCCGTAATGCCCAAAAGCTGTAGTACCCCACTTCCCTGGAATTAGGCTAACCCCTTAAAATCTGAGCTGATGAGATACCCATCTCCCTAGGGAAATAGAATTATGGCTGTGCTGCTCCGTGGCTCCTAGGGACCAAGCAACAGCTATGCTCCAACATCCCAGGAATTTTCTACCACTATACCTTGCTTCACAGTGTCCAGGATATTGCTGTTTCCCACCATCCTAGGGTCCAAAGTCACCACAAGGTGTTTCCTCATTCACCAGACCTGAGTTGCCACTGTGCCCTATTGGCTCTGGTTCCCAAATTGCAGCCACATCCTGCTCCCCATGCCTAAATGTCCAAAGCATCCCTTCCTTCCCAAAACTAAGCCAGTGCTGTGCCCTACCTCCCAGGGTTCGAGTCACAGCAACCTAGCTACCAGGGGGTGCCTCAGCATCACAGATGCTGACTTTCTGAGCAATCTGCATCCAACTCTGCCTTAAAGGGTAAACCTTTTTCGGCAATCTCCATCCAACCCTGCCTTAAAGACAAAACTTTCACACCAAGACCCAGATGGCAAAATAGTTTCCTAAAACCAACAACCCAAGACCCTGTCTTCAGAGCTGCTCTGAGCACCTGTGCCCTGGAACTCATCATTGCTGCAGCTGCTTGTAAAATGTGTCAGACTCAACACCAAGAAAAGTCCTCTCAACTAATACTTCACATTGTGAGGAAAGTGAAAACAGGAGGACTCCAAAAGCCCTTTTCACCAAGGACCATACCAATCTATGCTGCCACCACTGTGACCACAAATTCCTACAGTCTAGGCCACTAAGACACCCCATAGTCATCACTGATGTGAATTGCAGCTAAAGAAGCTGTATTGAAAATATACAACTGCATCCACTCAGAATCAGACCCACCACACCCTTTTCAACTGGCAAACTAAGGTCTGTCCACAGGTACAAGATTTTCCCTGAGAAATATACTCTGTAAAGTTTGAAAGGGATTATTGTTTCATCAGATGTGCAGACATCAATGCAGGGACACAGAAACAAGAGAAAGGAAACATGGCACCACCAAAGGAACACAATCATTCTCTGGTAACCGACACCCCTAGCCTGGGAAGAAATTTAAAAAATGATCTTGTGGAAACTCACCAAGATATAAGATAATACAGATAGACAATCAAACAAAATCAGGAAAACAATTCATGATGAATGAGTAATTCAATAAAGAAATAATTATCAGAAGAAATAACCAAACTGAAATCTTGGAGCTAAAGAATTAAATGAGAAAAATAAAAATACGTAATAGAGAGCTTCAACGAGAGACTAAATCAAGCATAAAAATCTCTGAAGTTGGAGATACATTTCTGAAAATTACCCAGAGTGAAAAAAAAAATGAAAAAAGGGTGAGGACAGCCTGTGGGACTTATGGCACACAACTAAGCAAACATTCACAATATTAGAGTAAAAGAAGAAAAAGAGACAAAGATAGGGACAGAAAGCTTATTGGACAAACTATTGTTAAAAATTTCCCAAATCGGCCAGGTGCGGTGGATCACACCTGTAATCCCAGCACTTTGGGAGGCCGAGGAAGGCAGATCACAAGGTCAGGAGATCGAGACCATCCTGGCTAACACGGTGAAATCCCGTCTCTACTAAAAATACAAAACTTAGCAGGGCATGATGGCATGCGTTGTAGTCCCATCTACTCGAGAGGCTGAGGCAGGAGAATCGCTTGAACCCAGGAAGCAGAGGTTGCAGTGAGTCAAGATCGCACCACTGCACTCCAGCCTGAGCGACAGAGTGAGACTCCATCTCAAAAAAAAAACAAAAACAAAAACAAAAACAAAAACCTTCACAAGTCCTGAAAGAGACATGGACATCTAGATCCATGAAGCTCAGTGATCCCCAAAAATATTTAACTGAAAGATGTCCTCCCTAAAACGCTTTGTAATTAAACTGTCAAAATCAATGACAAAGAGAAAATTTTAAAAGCAGCAAGAGAAAAATGTCAAGTTGTATATATGGGAATTTCATTAGAATTTCAGTGTATTTCTCAGCAGAAATCTTACAAACCAGAAGACAGTGGGATGATATATTTCAAGTGCTAAAAGAAAAAAAAATAATCTGTCAGTCAAGAATATTGTACCTAGGAATATTATCCTTCAAAAGTGAAAGAGAAATAAACTCTTTCCCAGATAAGAAAAAATTAAGGAAATTCAGCACCACTACACTTGTCTTACAAGAAATACCCATGAGAATCCTTCAAGTAAAAACAAAATAATGCTAATTACTAACATGCAAATATATAAGAACAGAATTTGCTAGAAAAGGTAAATATTTTTTTCATATCCAGACCAATCTAATACCAATATGGTACTCTGTAAATCATAAAGATAGAGATGCATAGGTGATAGAAGACAGACAGAATGAAAGTTAAAAGTCAAAATAGTAAAAATAATGACAGCTACAGTAAGTTGTTGAAAAATACATAATATAAAAAGATGTAAATGTTTAAATCAAAAAAGAAAAAAATTGTGGGTGAGGGGGAGAATAAATGTTCAGGTTCTGTATACAACTAAAGTTAAGTTGTTATCAGGGTAAAATAGCCTATTATAATTATAAGATGTTTTATATAACCCTCATGGCAACCATGATGCACAAACTATAGTAGAGACACAAATGATAAAGAGAAAAGAATTAGAACAGTATTACAGAGAATCACCAAATTACAAAGATAAAAAAAAAAGAGAGAAAGAAACCAACAATCTATAAAATAACCAGAAAACAATCAACAAAATGGCAGTGCAGTAGTAAATCCTTAATTATCACTAATTACTTGGAATGTAAATAGATTAAATTCTCTCATCAAAAGACATCAAGTGGCTTAATGGGTTAAGAAACATGATCCAAATGTATGCTGCTTATAGGAAACACATTTTAGCCTTAAGGGCACATGTAGGCTAAATGTGAAGGGAAGAAAGAATATATTTCATGCAAATGATAACCAAAAGAGAGCAGAAGTGGCATTTTTTCTATCAAATATAATATTCTTTATGTCAAAAATCGTTTAAAAAAGCAAAGAATGCAATTATTTAGCGATAAAGGGCTCAACTTATCAAGAGGACATAGCAATTTTAAATATATATGCACCCAAAATTGGAGCACCTAAATGTATTATGCAAATGTTAGTGGACATAAAGGAAAAAATAGATAGCAATGCAATAATAGTAGAGAACTTCAATACCCTGCTTGTAACAATGGGAAGATTAACGAGAGAGAAAATTAATAAGGAAATACTGGAATTGAACTGTACTTTAGACAAAATGGATCTAACAGATATAAAGAAAATGTTCATCAATAATGGGAGAATACACATTCTTCTTTAGTGCACATGGAACGCTCTGCAGCCTAGATCATATAATAGGCCACAAAACAAGTGTGAATAAGTTTAAGATTAAAATTATATTAACTATTGTTTCTGAGCACAATGGTATGAAAGTAGAAATGAATAACTGGATAAATTTTCAAAAATTCGATAATATATAAATATCCAGACAGACAGAGATTTATTATAATAAATTGGCTTACACAATTGTAAGGATTGGAGCTAGCAAAGCAAGTTCACAATCTATAGAAATTCCCCATTCTCTTTCTCACAAGTTCGTGCTTTCGATCCATCTAGATGATTAAATCAGGCCCATGCCGTTTATCCAGTGTCTTTTACTTAAATTCAACTGATTGGGGACTTTAATTATATCTTCCAAATCCCTTCACAGAAGCACCTAGTATAAGTTTGATTGAATAACCTGAAACTGAAGACCAGTCAAGTCGTTGTATCACAAAAGCTATTACAGTTGATAGATCGGAAGGAAGATGTAGACTAGAGACTTATTTTAGACTTATCAGGTCGCAGGTAGTACTTTAAATCATAAGATTACATGATTTCTCCAAGATAAAAAAATATAGAGTGAAATATTTTTAAAATGTCTCAATACATTCTGTTATTGAAAACTAATTCCCACATCATGCATTACACACACACACACACACACACACAGAGTCATTTCTGCAAACACATGTGAAAGGGCAGAGGTAGTATTTTAGGTGCGCCTCTTCTATTTAACTTATTGAAAACTCAACAGGTATGAACACAGTGATTGATGGCCTCAGGGTCACAAAAGAACGTCACCTTCTGAGGTCACTAGGGGAAAATATATTCAGATTTAAACCCTCTCTTTTTCCACTTGCTGTCTCCAAATCAAGAGTCCTTTTATGCTCCCTATCTCTCTCACGATACCTTCTTTTGTAACTTAATTTCGCTGTATTCCAAGACAGATATGTGACACAGACAGTGGAGGATAAAGGAGAGATAGAAACCCTGCAGGAGAGGCGGAGATGAAGAGGAGTGAAGAGATGATGCTGGCGTAGTTTCAGTGTGTGGTGAAAAGGGATTGGGAAGCGAATTAGAGGTAAGTAAAGTAGGCATCTCATGTGGAAGACTCTTCTGAGAAATAAGAAAATCTACTCAAAGGAAAAATAATTAAAATCTGAAAAAGAACAGCATCGAAAGTCTGAATGATGTGAGGTTATTTAAATGCTGAGGGAATTTTTTGTGTGTTTGAAAGAGTAAGGGTAGAAAAGTGAAGTAGGATTAAGAAAAAAACAATGAACTCAGTAAGGGGATGGAGAACCAGAAGAATTTGGACACCTTCAACTGGCCCCTTGATAGTGGAATTATAGGGAAATACAATGCCTCAAATTGAAAGATTTACATAGGTGCTAGTGTTAGGGACAAAACATTTCCCGGTGTACATGGGAAAATAAAAGTAAAGTAAAAGGCCTTAAAATGTTTTCTTGGCCTTAGGTATTATGGTAATAATTTAGATTGAATGATGATATTAGATCACTTTCAGTTGGAAGATAAACAGAAAGGATACAGGAAACAATTGGACCATGTTTTTATTATCAGCATCTGGGTGTGAAGTTGTGATGTAATTAATTCCGTACTCTGCACCATATTTTTAGCCTATCGTTTTGGTTCTGAGTTACCAAATGAAATGAATGAGCAAGGGCAAGAATTGGGCACCATACTGCCATTGCTATAGCAGCAGAGCGATGAGGAAAGGGAAAATGTCAAGATTTCCCAATCTAGTAATAATTACCTTAAAAGGGCTCTGATTATCAGCCCAGGGAGTTGTAACCCAACAACAATTTACTGTGTTGTGCACAGGTTTACAGAATCTTTTGATCACTCAACTAAGGAGACACTGAAAAACTAAGGATATAAATTAGTAAGTAGACTTCATATATATCTAGATTTCATGGGGGAAAATATTCTGATTCTAACATCAAAAAAAAAAAGGAAGAAGAAAGGCAGGAAGGAAAACAGTAATGGGGAGTAAAGGAAGGAAGACGGATATAACGTGCAATTCCTTACCTTGGTGAACACATAATTCACTTTTTTAAACCGCTACGTAACAATAAGATTGTATTAATTTCCCAGTGCTGCCATAACAAATTGTCATAAATCAGGTCTATTAAAACAACAGAAATTTATCTTCTCACATTTCTTGAGGTTAGAAATCTGAGATCCAGCTGTCAACAGGGCCATAATCTTTCTGAAAACCCTAGGGAAAAATCCTTCCTTGTCTCTTTCTAGCTCCCTGCATTCCTTGGCTGAATCATTTCAATTTCTGCACTGTCTTCACATGATCATCTTCCCTCTGTGTGTGTCTGTGTTTCTGTCTCCAAAGTCTCCCTTTTTATCTTATAAAGACATCAGTCATTGGATGTATGGCACACCCTAATCCGCTATGACCTCATTTTAGCTTGCCTACATGTGCAAATATCCATTAAAACAAGAACACATTCCTGGGTACTAGGATTTAAGACTTGAACATATCTTTGTGGGAGACACAATCCAATCCACTACAATTATGAATACTTAGCAAATGATTTTTTTTCTCTATATGAAATCAGCTATTTCAAGTTCCAAAATAACTGAGCTATCATTTCTTTCTGCTCTTACTCCAATATGTTAACTTACCTATAAAATGGAGGCACTACTAATTTCTACCTTATCAGATTGTTGTGAAGATTATGGTTGATAATAGATTAATAGCTTACAGTTGTTTAGACTAGCTCCTGGAACAAACATTTTGTAGGTGTGCGATGGGCAGCCTTGAGACACCTTCTAGTCCTTCTCACAACAATGGTTCTGACAAGACTTCACCCTGAAGAAATGAAAAGATTAGCTAAATCTTATGGTCCAGACAGTGTGGGAAGGAGTTAGCCTATTAGTGAGACAGCGCTAATTAAAATATTTTTTATCATGTTTCCCCTATTGTTTCTGCAACTTACTCTGTAATTGGACAAGTTACTCTATTAGACAATGACCTTGGGCATTGTGGTTGGTTTTAGCAGCCCATTCTAAGTCAATTTTCTAACACAGGCAGATGAACTATCTTAATTGGCATGCCTGGGGAGAAATATAAACATGTCAAAGAAATAACCATCAGGTAACACACAGTGTTGGATGACATTTACTTTCTCTTTTGCCAAGTGCCTTTAAGGTAAACTTGGTAACAAGGCAGGACAAGTTTTGCTTGTGTATGCAGAGGTAAGAGTAGCTTACTTAAGAGGTGTAATAGAGAAAGAAGGCAGCCTAAACTGAATATCATAGCCCAGCAAGCACCAATTTTTACCATATAAGCATTATTAAAAAACAAACCTTGGCTGTAAAAAACAATTGACGTGCTACTGAAGTTAATGTTTTTCTTTTATATGTCAGTCAAAAGTCTCTTTCCTCATTTTTAACTATCACAGAAATAAGAGTACTGAATCTTTCCCCAGTAATCTGCCCAATTAAATGGTGGTGCTATTATGCAAGTAATTTAGTTGGGAAATTCTATCATAGCATCACCTCAGCCTGCATTATGTATGCTGTTTAGTTTTTCCCCCCAAAAGTACAAATAAGTGAAAAATAAAAATTAAACAATAATTCTCTACTAATTTGTGATCCCATAAATCGACATGAACAATGCATCTTAATATTGTGAGTAATTTCTTTTCTACAAGAGCTTCACCAAGCAGAAAGACTTAACTAAGGGGCTGTAATAGACACATTGAATCCTAGTGCTTTGTAATTTGGGGTTAGCTTGGCACGTTGCTCTATAATTCGTTGACCATTGACGGCAGCCAGATATTTGAATCCTTCATTTTCACATTGTGTCTACAAAGAAAATGAGAAAAAAATGAGGAGTCCAGAATCAGTCCGAATATTTCAACTTTTAAAAAAGAAAACTGATACTTGCTCTCTCTCATTCACATACATACCTACATGCATACATACATTCATGTATGAGATAACAAAACTGTTTTCTAATTTGTTGTCCTAGTTTCCATAATTGCATTTTCATCAAACAGATTTACTTAGGTGCTTCTTGAACCTGGCAGGTCATTAGCATCACCTGAAGTGACTTTAAGGCATGGGGATGCCTTAACTGGACCT
This sequence comes from Piliocolobus tephrosceles, assembly GCF_002776525.5. Lineage (NCBI taxonomy): Eukaryota > Metazoa > Chordata > Mammalia > Primates > Cercopithecidae > Piliocolobus > Piliocolobus tephrosceles. The sequence continues at coordinate 22,205,150 of NC_045435.1, read as the reverse complement.
AGACCAATTAAACCAGAACAGAGTAGAGTTGGGAAGGTGTTGCTCTATAGCTATTTTTAAAAAGACTTCCTGAATGATTTTAACATGTAGGATTGTGAACCACTGAGTGAGTTTGCTAGAATCTGACATTTTAGGTGCTTCGGTTTGTTCATCTCCACATCTGTTCCTTGTTATTTTCCCAACATGTAAAAATCACTACTCAGCGTTAATGAGGCTGTCATATTGAGAAAGCACATTTGCTTCTTCATTTTTTCTTTCCCCTGGGATTTTCAGCGTTTGGTTGTGTAGGTATTAACTTCTTGACCTTTCTAAGACATAACCACATTAGGTTAGTTTCATGATAACATTAATAACAAAAGCACCTATTAAAAATTCTATTTCTGCTTAATTTTCTAGAAAACAATACAAAGTCAATGCCTTTTATAATCCTGCATTGATAACAATGTAAACTTAATCAAAAATATGTTAGCTTTGAGAAAGTTTCAATTCTATGTCAGAGCATCAGAAGAAATGTTATTATTTTATTGTTTAGCCATAGCTGTGCCAGTTTTTCCTAAAGCATGCCCCTTCTTGTTGCTTAAATAGGCCTTTAGGTGTTATCAGTCAGATGATCTCTTATCTTTTAAAAATTGTAAATAGTTTAGTAGTGTCAGGAGGTCTAGAACAGCCTCAAACACAAGAGAACTGTGTATTATTCTGTTTCTTAAAGGACAGTGGCCTGAGGAGTAGCATGCATTATAAATAAAATGCACTTCTGGAGCAGTGTAATTTCAATATTTATTCATTTATTTCCACACCAGAATAGAACAAAACTTATGTGTATAGCCAATGGCAGTATACATATTTTTTGCTTTATAGCTTCCAAGATGTCCCAAACAATGCTATTTTTAAGAAAGCGTTCATTTGCAAAGTTGGTAAGCTTTGTTATCCATTCCTAAAATATTATTTGCCACCTCTAAAACTGGGAGGCAGGAGTATTTATTATGACAATACTATCCGCCTGGCTAGTATTGTAAAAATAAAATAAAATGTTAGTATCTGACATGAAATAGTATAAGCATTAAAGAGACTGACTAATAGTTTAACCAGCAATACTACAAAATTCACCATGGGGTAAAGTCACATAAAACCAGACCTACAGATAACTTCACGTTGTGACACTTGACTAGACTTGAGCATTGATTTGATTTCTTTCACATATTTATAGCATAGACATTAGAGTCACAGAATCAATTGCATAGGTTGCCCCAAAGACCATTTCGTTAAATTTATGAGTAGCTGCTTAGGATCAACAGTCAGAAAATCAATTTCCTTCTACTCTGTTTCTCATTAATGTATAAGTTTTATTTGTTTTTGTACAATTGCCTAACCCATTTGAGAACGCAATTTAAATGGTCAGCCTTTGCACATACTATTCACTTCCAGTTAAGCCCCTCTGTGGCAAACAGGATTTTGCTTACAGATAAAATAACAAGAAATAACAACAGCAAGTGGTTTATTTTATAATTGTTATTTCCATTGAATTAACTCAACGAGGTCATTCACACATGGCAAAAATAGGAGGGTCATTTTCATCTTGGCTCTTTGGAAGAGAGAGTATTTGAAAGGATTTAGTTGTGAAGACAGAAATAGAATGTTAGCAAAAACTAAAAACTTCTGGATATTTAACTCAACTGTTATGGGTTCCTTATTCTGGAGCCTGTTCTGACTGTTAGTCAATAAATATGTATTAGATACCCACAGCATCCCAAAAGTAATTAAAAATTAAATAGCTTCTTCATCTCTTGGGTCTACAGTTCGCCATAAAATCATAATCATCAAAATTCATTCTTATTCACTTGGTTCTCTTATATTTTCAATTCAATCCCATAAATATTTATAGAATGCTGCCTTCTTCCATTGGAAAGTTTACAGTCTTGCATGAAGGATAACTCAAGCACATATAACTAGCTACCCAAATGAGCTAAGTGTCATGAGACAAGCATGAGTGAAGAACTGGGCCAAGGTACAAGCAGCAAGTCTATTTACGAAAAGCCCATGTACCAAAGTAAGTACTAACATAGGTCAGCACATATTGAAAGAAGATAATTTAGTATATGTAATATACAGAGACTGTATGTGGCTTACAAAATGGTGAGGTATCAACTTATGTCAAGAATGACATGACATGTCTTCCACTTCCAGTCATAATAAACTGTCTGACACCAGAAAGCCATCTCACTGTAGATAATAAAAATTTGGACAAAATATATCTAATATTGTTTTCAGGTACTGGATAGCACAGATCTGTGACTTTGAAAAAATAATGAGCAAGGTAAGCTCCACTGTTACTCCATCTTTCTCCAGGGATGCATTTTGCATGCCATGGCGCAAGGAAGAGAGAAGTTCAAACAGAAAAGTAGTCTTGCTGAATTGAGAAGACAGATTAGAGGTAACTGTACACAGAAGAGGTGTTCCCAAAATCTGCCTATCAGTCCCCTTGCATTTATATTGGAATTCTAAGCTGCATATTAAAAAGGGTACAAATGATAGAAATATTGTATTTTTTCATGGGATATGAATTATACAACTGTGTGTATTTGTGAAAACTCACCCACTCTATGCTTACCATTTGTGCATTCTGCTTTCTGTAAAATATACTCTACTTTGATAGAAAATAGTGCCATAACTTGGTTTGTTTTTTAATGGGGTCAGTCTGGCTGCTTTGTTCAAATTTAAGCTATGTGTGGGAACACATAGAGGTATGAAGAAAAAGTAGGAACTTTTTGCTGTAAGTTGAGTAAGAGATAGCTCAACTTGGACTAGGGTTGTATTTGTGGATAGGGTATAAATTGTTACACTTCTGGTTATATTTTGAAGCTACACCCATGGGATTTACTGATTGATTGAAAGAGGGGTGGGAGACAAAGAAAGAGGTCAAGAAAGCAAGTGTTTGGCCTGAACAGATATAAAGATGAAATAATAATGTGCTGACACAAGGAAGAATGTGAGTGGAGCATGTGTGAAAAATATTAAGAATTCAATTATAGATGTGTTAGAAAAGTTGTATGAGACCATTAAGGGGTCATGCATAGAAAGAGAACTGTGCATGGCTTAATCTCTGGGACACTCTAACTTTAAAAAGCCAAGGAGTTGAGAAGAAGCCAGGAAACTAAATTAGATGGAATGGTGAATGATGAAAAATAAAACTCAGGAGAGTGAAATATCCTATCGGCTGTGTTAATTATGTACATTGACATGCCGGAGGTTAACCTCTCCCTATCAACTGCATCCTGATTCTTTTAACCATACTTTTATCTCTACTATTAAAGCAAAACAAAACAAATAACTCCTCATCCACTCCAGTTATAAACCTCCTTTTCTTGTTGTCTAAGTCAAAGTTTTGCAAAGAGTTTTCTCTTCCTTCCCACTTTCCACTGACTTCTCAATTCCCTCTAAATTGTCCTCAGCCCCCAGTATTTAAGGAAAAGCCTCATTAAAGTCATCAATAAACTACAGGTCTCTAAACCCAAAGTTTGTGTTTTCCCTTAGATATTATCTTACTTGCTCTTATAACACTCTGCCTTAATTTTCAAGGCATCATATCCAGTTTTCTTCCTACCTTTCTGGATTCTCCTTTTTAGTTGTATTTCTGAGTGTACCTTCTTGACTTTAAATGCTAGGGTTTCTAAAAGTTTAATCAAAGTTCCTAATTCAATCTACATTTTGTTTGTAAGAAACCTCATTCAGGAGAAGTGGCATAACATGGTGATTAAGAATAATAATCTCTTTTCCAATCTGCCTTGGTTCAAAATTTAGCTCAGACACCACTTTTGCCATCACGGCAAAAACTCAGCCTATTTTTATCTGTTTTAATTTAAAAATTTTATTTTAAAATTATAATAGTTCTTATAGGATAGTCACAAGGATTAAATGAGTCCATATTAATAAATCACTAATACAAATGAGAGCAGCTTTAGTTACCATATATAAGTGGCCAGCTCACACTTGATTTTCTCTGGCCTAGACCTCCTTTCTAAACTCGTAACCTACATATCCAACATTTCCCTTTTTATCTTAACTTAAATTTTTCAATGATATCTGTTGCGGGAAGTCAGGGACCCCAAACGGAGGGACCAGCTGAAATCATGGCAGAAGAACATAAATTGTGAAGATTTCATGTACATGTATTAGTTCCCCAAATTAATACTTTTATAATTTCTTACACCTGTCTTTACTGCAATCTCTGAACATAAATTGTCAAGATTTCGTGGACACTTATCACTTCTCCAATCAATACCATTGTGATTTCCTATATCTGTCTTTAATCTCTTAATCTTGTCATCTTCATAAGCTGAGGAACATGTACATCGCCTCAGGACCCTGTGATGATTGCGTTAACTGCACAAATTGTTTGTAGAGCATGAGTGTTTGAACAATATGAAACCTGGGCACCTTGAAAAAAAACTGGATCACAGCAATGTTCAGGGAACAAGCGAGATAACCTTAAACTCTGACTGCCAGTGAGCTGGACGGAACAGAGCCATATTTCTCTTCTTTCAAAAGCAGATAGGAGCAATATCGCTGAATTCTTTTTCTCAGCAAGCAACATCCCTGAGAAAGAGAATGCGCCCTGAGGGTAGGTCTATAAACGGCCCCCTGGGAGGTGACTGTCTTTTACCCTCGAAGCCAAAGGGATGAAATAAGCCCCGGTCTCCTGTAGTGCTCCCAGGCTTATTAGGACAAGGAAATTTCCGCCTAATAAATTTTGGTCAGATAGGTTGTCTGCTGTCAAACCCTTCTCCTGATAAGATGTTGTCAATGATAATGTGTGCCTGAAACTTCATTAGCAATTTTAATTTTGCCCCATCCTGTGGTCCTGTGATCTTGTCCTGCCTCCATTTGCTTTGTGATATTTTATTACCTTGTGAAGCTTGTGATCTCTGTGACCCACACTCTCTCCCCTTTTGAAAATCACTAATAAAAACTTGCTGGTTTTACAGCTCAGGGAGTGTCACAGAACCTGCCAACATGTGATGTCTCCCCCAGAAACCCAGCTTTAAAATTTCTCTCTTTTGTACTCTTTCCCTTTATTTCTCAGACCAGCTGACGCTTAGGGAAATAGAAAAGAACTCACATTGAATATCGGGAGTGGAGTTTCCCCTGACAGATATCTCCAACTCAACATGTCCAAAACAGAATTCGTGATCTAAAAGCCTTGAACATTCCAAGGCTCCCTGTCCCAGAAAATGACATTGTAACTCAGAAAACTAGATGATATCCTCGACACAGATTTCCCCCCATCACACCCCTCATGAAATCCCTAATCAATCGATCCACAGTGTATTGATACGGCTTTCTACATGTTTCTTGAATCTTTTTTTTCTTGCTAATAAATTATATACCCACTAACCTATTCTGATCTACTTTTATCTCTAATCTTCATGACTGCAATAGTGTGCTATCTGGGCACCTGAAACTTTTCTTTTCCTATTCTCCATGCTGTAGCCAGAAGCATCTTCTGATTATGTTCTCAAAATTCAGCATCAAATGCTTCATTGATTTGGCTGGGCACTGTGGCTCATGCCTGTAATCCCAGCACGTTGGAAGGCCGAGGCAGGCAGATCACGAGGTCAGGAGATCAAGACCATCCTGACTAACGTGGTGAAACCCTGTCTCTAGTAAATATATAAAAAATTAGCCAGGCGTGGTGGCGGGTGCCTGTAGTCCCAGCTGCTGGGGAGGCTGAGGCAGGAGAATGGTGTGAACCTGGGAGGCAGAGCTTGCAGTGAGCCGAGATCACGCCACTGTACTCCAGCCTGGGTGACAGAGTGAGACTCCGTCTCAAGAAAAAAAAAAAAAAATGCTTCATTGATTTACTGTGATTCAGGGCAAAGCCCTAAATTCCTAACATGACTTATTAATCCTCCTATGGCTGATTTCTTCATGGCCTTATTTCTATCAATTTCTTCATCTTTTGCTCTGTCCTTCCTTTTGATCAATTCTCAAATAACTCATGCTTCCTTCTACAAAAGAGCATTTGTGCATTCCTTTTCTCCTCCACTTATTTAATTCTTACCATCCATTCAGAATTCAGTTCAGTTATCATTTTCTTCTTGAAGCCGTTCCTGGTCTTCAGGTTTCATAACATCTGCTAATTGATGCATACTTGTCAATAGGTACCTTTCCTTATTCCACATATTATTTTGTAAAATTTACATATCAAACTATAAAATTTGATTATTGAAAACTTAAAGAGGCCTTCATATGCTTACCATTTTAAGCCCAGGATCTATATAGCATGGTTCTTGGGAGAAAGCAGTCAATAAATATTTGCTGAATGGATAATTAGGTAGCAGCACTTATAGAAGTGAGAAACAACTGAAAATATTCCATAAGTTATGTGACAAAATAAACCAACTAAGTTTAAGTAACCATCAATATAAGCACAGAGTTAAACTGTGTCCAGCCATTAGCCAGAAGGAATATTGAAGAACAATCATTTCAGAATGCTAAGATTGTCAAGCAAACATCAGCCCTTCTAGATCTGTTGGAAAAGGTAGAGATCTAACATATTAATGATCTTTACTCTTGAAAACTGGTGGCTGCAGTCTGTTTTTGCACATCCCATGTAAGGGAGAGGTTTTTTTTTTTTTTTTCTCATCCAACATTAGGTTCATGGTTGAGATCACTATTACAAGAGACAGATTAATGAAAGAAAAGCACACACATTTATTTCATGTAAGTTTTATGTAACATGAGAGCCTTTGTAACTGCCCAGTGGGTTCTTCTTGCCTACTGACCAAGTAGAGCTGATTTATCAAGACAGGGGAACTGCAATAGAAAAGGGTTTAATGCATGCATATAGCTGGGTAAATGGGAGGATGAAGTCTTATTGTTCAAATCAATCTCCCTGAAACTTCTGAGACTGAGATTTTTTAAGGATAATTTGGCAGGTTGAGGACTCAGGAGTGGTAGTGCTGATTGTTCAGGTCAGAGGTGAAATCATAGTGAGAGTCAAAGTGGATTTTTCTTTGTCTTCTGTTTCTGGATGTGATCACAGAACTAGTTGAGCCAGATTATTTAGCCAGGTGGGACCAGCTGATCCATCAGAATGCAGGGTCTGAAAAATGCCTCAAAGCCCAGTCTTGGGTTTTACAGTAGTGATGCTATCCGTAGGAGCAACTGGGGAGGTAGGTGTGACTCCTAAATCATAATTTCTAATTTTGTGGCTAATTAGTTAGTTTTACAAGGTTGGTGGTCTGGTTCCTAGGTAAGAAGGGGGTTTGTTTCAGGAAAGATCTGTTATCATCTTTGTTTGAAAGTTAAATTATAAGCTAAATTCCTCCTAGAGCTAGCTTGGGCTCCACCCAGGAATGAACAAGGGTGGTTTGGAGGCTGAAGGCAAGATTTGGAGGTTAAAGGGTCCCTTAGGTCAGATCTTTTTCACTGTCGTAATTTTCTTACTATTATAGTTTTTGCAAAGGTAGTTTCACCTTCAGAAAACAAGACCCAAAGAAACAGTGAAACATATGTTTTTTGTTTTTGTTTTTGTTTTTTTGAGAGGGAGTCTCACTCTATCTCCCAGGCTGGAGTGAGCGGCGCCATCTTGGCTCACTGCAAGCTTCGCCCCCCGGGTTCCCGCCATTCTCCTGCCTCAGCCTCCCGAGGAGCTGGAACCACAGGGACCACCACCACGCCTGGCTCATTTTTTGTGTTTTTTAGTAGAGAAGAGGTTTCACTGTGTTAGCCAGGATGGTCTCGATCTCCTGACCTAGTGATCCGCCCGTCTCCACCTCCCAAAGTGCTGGGATTACAGGCGTGAGCCACCGTCCCAGGCTGAAACCTATGTATTTTTATGAACAGTCACCGCAGAAGTTATGATTGGAGAATAAAGGATATGATTTAATGGTAATGGAAATAAACTGGTGGAAACTAAGCAAGGTCTGTTTGTCAGATTCTTTTTGGCATCTCTATGTCTTAGAAAATAAGGAAGTTCTTTTCCTCTGCGTTATAAAAAGAGTACCTCTGGAATTAAAGCCTACAACCTACTTTAGAGGAAGGTCAGAAAATGATTTTATGGCTTGCTTCAGGGGAGAAAGAGAGAGGAAGGCAGGAGAGGTTTTCTGCTGTTTCTCAAATGCCAAAGAGCTGCATTTTGGGATAGCGTGTCCTGAATTCCATCATCTGACAAAAACAAATTTACTCACAAAAGGGTAGGAAAAAAAAATAGGCAAAATAACAGGCATACTGGAGCCAATTAGGAGCACATGATGGAATGGGTTCAGCCATTACGATGTTTCTCTCTGGAGAGCAGTTTGGTCTCCACCTGTAGGCCATTCACTATGCTTTGTATAGGCTCTCTGATTATGGAAAAGGAGATGAAAAGGAAGCGGACAGCAGGAGGTGGGCTGTCCTTTATCAGTCTCAGAGATGGTAATGTCCATCCCAGCATGGAGCTGATTAGAAGGAGATGCTGAGCAGAGGAAATGACATACATTGAGTAGAATTCTACGTCTCTCCTGAGGCAGCAGTTCCCCCTCTGACTTCTTTATATAGTTTGAATTAATATTAAAAGGGCATAAAAGTAGACAGAGTAGATAGCAGGTCAAATGTTTGTAATACTAAGACCAAATATCTTAGTCACTCCAAATATCTCCCTTATTAAATAATCAGTGAATTTTAAATATCTAGTGTGGGGCCATTGATTAAAAACTGTCCAGAAATAGATACATTTAACCCACTTTCAACTATCATATTGGGTAGGTGAGCAGGAAGATGGTGAAGTATCTTAGATTAGCTTTCCAAAAAAAAAAAAAAAAGCCATTTGTGGCAGAAACCAGAGCCATAACATTTAGAATTGCGTGAGTTTCAGGAGAATGGCAGTTTTGTAGTTTTGGCTGCTGGCATGTGAGGAAAATATTTAACACTGGAATCAGTCACTTGATCATATAAAGAGGCAAAGTGAGATAATACTAGTGAGTTAATGACACATTGAATAGAAGACAAGCAAGGTTTAGCTGTAGCAAGAAACAACATTGCAGGTTTTCTCTAATCATGGGAAATGAGAGTAAGATAACTACCTGGATTACCTAGTTCATACTAAATTACCCCCAATGAAGGCCTCTACTCATGTTTATTTTCCCGTTTATGTTTCAGTTCCAGAAAATAAACTAACAAAATAACCTGTCGTTTCTATAAGTATTCCTCGTGCATTACTGCATCACTCCTGGTCCATCTGAAGCTCTCTGTATTCCAGAAAGAATCCCTGTGACGTGATTGATTCTCATAATCTCCCTTCTAAATAATTGTGATCCTCCTACATATTTCTGCCAATTTGAAGTTAAGGCACAACCTCCTCTAAGCATCTCTGTAATCTTTGCTTCAAGAAAAAGTGATTCCTCCCAAATCCTAACTTCTTGTCTTCCTCAACCAGGTGAACCTCTGCTCCTTGGTTTCACAAATCAAAAGATTTGCATGGATGCTCCTATTACTTTGCCTCCACATGTGATGTCCTGTAATAGAAATTGGTACATATTATTAGAGCCCATGTTTACAGTTCTACATGGTTAAAAGGCAGCTCTACCTTATTCTTTTAGGTGACCTTATATTTCATTTATCTAAGGGAATGCTCTCCAACCATTCAGAATTCAAGAACGCACTTTGTCCCTCAATGAACAAAATGAAATTGGAACACATCTCTTCCCAATCACTGACTGAGATTAATTTGACAAATACCCATTAAACCAGCCAACAGCTTGCTCAGTAACTCCTATTTGCTTTAATTTATTTAGCAAAAGACCCTGATCTATCAAGTTAAATGCCTTGATCATTCATCAGTTTACAGATAGTCAAGTGCCCTAGCCTATAGCCAGGTTATCAATCTGTGAAAGGTGAACATTTGGGTAACTCATTTAACTGAGCAAGGTCTGAAGCTTCAAATATTTTAAGTTATTGGAGGCCATGGCTGAGCTGTAATCTTTCCCTTGTCAAATATTACAAACTTAGAAGAAGACATTTGTTTCCATGAGCCAACTGAGCTCTAAATAAATGTATTTTCCCCTACAGTTAATTTCTGATGAGGTATTTATTCAGGAGATCTTCATTCTATTATTATATTGGGTATGCTTTGGTTTGTGCACAGAAATTATGCTGTTTTGACAGCTCTATTATTTTTACTGGTTGGCTTGCAGCGATTTATCTTGTAGTACATGAGGAATTTATTTTTTTAATTGGCTCTGCCTTTCTTTATGAATGTGTTTATGAGACACTATAGCAGTTCACCATTTTAATGTTTCAGTGTTTTCCACCAATTTGGTAATCTTGTAAACAGCAGTGTTCCTGAAGGGCCTCTAGCAGTTTTGAAAACAGGATTAAAAAGAAAAAGCTAGTGAATTTAGTTTCATCTCTACTGCTTTTCTGACAGTGCCACCATGGCATTGCCCTTCACTGTATATAAAAGATATAGAGATATTTGGGCTAGAGGTAAAATTAAATGTAAAAAATTCTGATCAGAAATAAACATTTTAAATTTATTCTTTTAAATTGCATCAGAAACTTACAAAAGAGATGCTATTAATAGAATCGAATATTAATTTTATATTGCTAATATTACCAGACAAGCCTATGCAACTGGTATACCAGCACGTTACATCAAAGACCAAAGTTATGACATCTTAATATTTAAGTGTTATCTCAGGATGCTTAACTTGGGACACTGGAATGAGCTAGCTTTCAATTCTTGAGCCAAAATTTAAAAGTTAAATAATTTCATAGATAGGACTGGTTTTTAGGCTCATTAGTTTTCAGAGTCTTCAAGCAGATACGGCTTAGTCAGTTAAAGGCATATTTTTTGTAACCTAAATCTATGTAATAAGGATCTCCAAAATTTATTGCAATTGTAAAATAGGTAATTCAAGCATTTATTGACTACCATTTTGTTTCACAATAGCTGAAAATATATTAAATAGCTACTCTAAGTTAGGTCTTGATACAATTTAAAAATACATGAAATTTCATCCAAAAAGCCAACTACTTTTAACACAGGGAAGTGCCGCTTACTAGACTCTCATTCAGCAAATATTTAATGAGCACTTTCTAAGTGCAGAATACTATGTTAGGAGTTTTAGGAGGTGCAACAATAAAATGTAATATCCTCGGTGTAGATTTTCATTAAGTCTATTTATGTGTACATTAAAACTGCTATTTAACATAGAAACAAATGCACTTTGTGGTAATGTCTGTAAAGTACTTTGGAAATCCATTGGAAACAGAGAATTTCCAGGATGTAGGTTTAGATTTCAGACACAAGAAATGATTGGAAAGGCAATGCAGGAGGAGTAAACAGCCTGAACAAGTCCTGTCTGACGTCTAATCAATTGTACTTATGGCCCTCAGGTGACATTTCTAACAGGGTGACCACAAAGTATCTGCGGGAGGAAACGTAGCAATGCATGGCAGAATGAGGTACAAAGTGGTTCTCTCATTAGCTGTAGGTTAAAATCACTTGTCTTTAAGCCCCACTTCAGACCAATTGAATGAAGATTTTTGGTGATAAGAACTGGTTTAGGCATCTTTTTAAAATGCTCTAGTTGATTCAAGGATGTACTCATTGCTGGGAAACACCAACTACATTCAGTGTAGAAAACACCACCAACTGCCCACGAAATGAAGTTTAAATTTCAAGCATTCCTCCTACTGAGTCTTGTTTGGCCTACAGTAGCCATCTTTATAAAGAGAAGAAAATTTAATTTATGTTGTTAAGCCATCTCCTCATTTCTTCTTCACCAGTATAATACTGTTAAACCATATTTCCTGTCATTCAACTGAAAACTTCAGAACCGAAATAATCATCTTTCTCCCCATCCTTTATTCTGTTACAGTTCTAAAAAAAATGCCAGAATTTCTTGGTCTCAAATTCCTTGAGTTTTTTTTTTTGGTTTTTATCACAAGTCTTCTTTCCCTTCCCCTGGTCTCACCGCCACCCTCTCGAGCTGTGCTGTCATAACGTGTTTCACCTCTGGAATGACGAATTCAGCAATCCTAGTCTCTAGAGGAAACCTGGTCTTTCTACTTTCTCAAGCTCCACTGCAAGAATTTTTAAACTTCACCATTTTGTATACTCCAGTGAACCCCTCGTTTTTACTCTACCCATCATCTCATTACTGTCTTCACCTCCGTTCATGTCCAGCTATAACAGCATAATAAATCTGTACGATCATTACCTCACATATACCCTTACCTTCCCAACACTCTTTTCCCTTCCAATTACCAAAAATAACTCTCGAATTAACACCACAATCTGTTTTCTTCATGACTTACTGCAAAAGGTAAACATTACTGGCGAAGACTCGCATAATCAATGGTACTGGTATCACTGCACTTCACAGTCTCTAACCAGATCCAGGATTTCAACAGTGTTTTACCAGATTGCTCTGGTAATATTTTTCTCCCATTCTCTGTAACATATGGGTCATGAGATCAAGATGATTTTTCAACTTTAATCTTCCCTCCCTCCCTGTCCATCTCAGAAGATAACTTGGCCTCGCATGTCAGAAATAATTTGTGCACTGACTTCTCTCCCGTCTCTCCACATCATCAGTTGTCCCCTCTGAACTGGACATTTTTATTAGCATAAATACGGCAACTCCATTTCCCTTTCCATTTACCAGTCCTTTTAAAGATAAACTCTTCAGACAACTGTTTTTAATTTCTTCAGCTTTATTCTCTCTTGAGCCCAAACCATTCAGGTTTTCACCAATTACATTCACTTTATTAAATCCAAGGATATAGTTCTCAGCATCCTACTTCCTCTATCAGCAATGTTTGACATTGTTGGTTCACTTCTTCCTTCTGAACACTTTGTACTTGATTTCAAGGGCGCTACACTGAACTGATCTGCTTCCTTTTTTGAAATCTCTGCTCCTTTTCAGTCACTTAGACTGCTTGGTCCTCATGCTCTTGACCTCAAAAACTTCAGATGCCCCAGATGTCAGTCCTTGAATTTGTTCTGTCTACACACAATTTCTCAGTGATCTCTTCCAGTCTTATGACTCTAAATGCCTTCTGCACAATGCCTTATAACATTTATACTTTTCAGACTAAGCTCTCCTTTAAACTCTTGACTAATATATATAACTTGATACTCTATATATTGACCCAAATATCTAACTGGTATTTTATACTTAACGTGAGAATCCACAATCTTCACATTCTCTCTCCACCTGCATCTTCAGATTCCTTCATCTAAATAATGAAGTTTCCATGCTTGTTATTCAGCCTAAAATATCCGTCATCTTCAATCCTATTTTTTCTCACTATCTTCATTCAATTATTTGCTAAATTCTATATACTTTGCTGTTAAAACATACCCATAATGTCATTTCATACACTCTAAAAACATATCCAGAATTCTATTTGTATTAAATGTACTACCTTCACCCTGTAGCAAGCTTGGATTATTTCAATTTTTAAAATTCATTAGTACCTCCAATCCCAACATTTTTCTACTTCTTCTTTAAATGATCTCTTGATTCAATTCTTGCCTACTTCAGTGTATTTTTAATATGGCAGCCAGAGGGCTTGTGCCAAATATAATCAAAATCATGTTGTTCCTCTCTCTTCATAAACTTCTACTGTCTGTGTGTGTCAGTCAGAGTGAAAACTACTCTCCATGCTGGAACTGCGGCAACCTCCTGTCTCCTTGTTGAATACTTCAGACATAGTCTCGCATTAGATATTTTTATACTTACTTTGGTCTAGAATGTCCATCCTCCAGGTATTTCCATTACTCTTCATCTCCCTCAAATCTCACATTCTCTGTGAGACCGACTCTTATCATCCTATTTAAAAGTGAATCTCCAAAATTATCTACCTCCATTCTTGACTTTACTTCTTTCCATAGACTTTATCATCTAAAATAGTACATATTTATTTGGAGGCCTATGTGTCTTCCTACCTTCTAGTAAAATTTAAGGTCAATGTATTAGGGTTCTCTGGAAGGACAGAATTAATTTGAATATATATATTTCTTTTATATATTATATATAAATTAATTGGATATATATATTTTGGATATATATAATATGTATTATATAGTATATATTATGTATAATATATAATTGGAGATATATCCAATTAATTTATATACATATCCAATTTATATATATATATATATAAAGGGGAGTTTATTAAGTATTAACTCACATGATCACAAGGTCCCACAATAGGCCATCTGCAGGCTAAGGAGTATGGAGAGCCAGTCCGAGTTCCAGAACTGAAGAACTTGGAGTTGGATGTTCAAGGGCAGGAAGCATCTAGCATAGGAGAAAGTGTCAGCTGGGAGGCTAGGCCAGTCCCTCTTTTCACATTTTTTTGCCTGCTTATATTCTAGCCACACTGGTAGCTGATTAGATGGTGTCCACCCAGATTTAAGGGTGGGTCTGCCTTTCCCAGCCCATTGACTCAAATATTAATCCTTTGGCAATATCCTCACAGACACACCCTAGATGTATATTTTGTATCCTTCAATCCAATGAAGTTTGCACTCAGTATTAACCATCACAGTCAATAATTAAATAGGATGTTTCTAGTGGGTTACTTTTTACGTTCCTCTATCCTGAGCATTTAATGTGGTGCTGGTACATGATAAGCATTGAATAAAAATTGTTCAGTGAACACAAGGATAAAAGCAATCAAACAAAATAATCATTATGTTATTTTTCTGTCCTCAAATTTGACCATTTGCTTTCATCTGATACCATCCACTTTTACTTTCTTGTTCTCACAAAGAAAAGCTATCTTGTCTTCTATCAAAAGATATGCCTCTATAAGCACTTTGAACCCCTCCCACTGTCTCTCCAAAGACTTGATTCCATGTATCCACATTTTGCATCTACTAAAACATGTCTTTCAAGATGACAACATCCTTTACTTTATTCCATTATTTAATAACATTTTCTTGCCCCACATTCCTCTCTGGCTGTTTTCCTAGTTCTCTACACTCCTTAAATAGATAACTTTCTTCCAATAACTGTACACTCTTTAATATTCCCATTCTCATTGATTCTTCAAGCACTTTTATTCTCAACTCTCCCTCCCAATTAAACTGTATTCTTTCTGACTGAAGTCATAAATAAGCCCCAGTATATAAGTTTCAGTCATTATTAATACAATAGTAACTTTACTACCTATTATTATATGCCCAGTCTATTCTATACATTAAGATCGTTGGGAAAACAAAAATTACAAAAATATACTCCTTCTAGTCCTATCAATAATCTTCTGTGATGGGCAATGTGGATGCCACTGTTTACCAGTGGGAAACTGCTGAATAAAGGGACTAAGTAACCTACTTCATTTTAAGCCTGAATTCAGTAAGTGTGAAACCCATTATCTGTACCTAAGTGGTTTAATTTCAGAGCCCTCTAGAAATTATACTCTATAATTTCTTCTCATTTGCTTAGTGTATTTCGACTTTGGGAAATTTTTTAACATACTTCACTGATTTGTTTAGCACTACCCAACCTATAAATGTTGGAGTTACTTAAAAATTAGTCCTGGACTCTCTTCTTTTCACCATCTCGGTACATCTTACTAGATTCACTTACTTCTGATGACATGCAATACCACCAAATTTCCAACTTCTTAATGTAAATGTTCTATATAGACCTCTTTTCTAAGCTAATTTAACAACATCCCATCCGTCTCTTTCAGATATCTTAAATGTATTTTCAAAGTTTAATTCATGATCCCAGCTCACCATTTAAATCCATTTTATCTCTAATATTTCCCATCTCATTTACTGTCACCTCAATTCACCCAAATTCTACAGAAAACTGTCCCTTGACATCTCCTTCTCTGTTATTTTTCTCCTCCCACCTGTTAAAACATCCTCTTGATTCTAAACCAAAATATATTTTGAGTCATCTCCTTCTCCCTGCAATTCTAGCAATTATCTCTTTAGCCTCTTATCTGTTTTTCTTGATTCCACTGTTACTTTTCTCTAATCCATTCCTTATACAGAAAGCATTCTCTTGTTTAAATTGTTTGATAGTTCCACATTTTCATTAGTGTAAGATTTCTTTTCTCAATTTCTACTAGGCTTAAAAGTCTTACATATCTGGTCCCTGCCTACCTCTAGACTTATCTAGTTCCACTTATCTCTTCACTCAGTATACTCCAATTATACTAGCTTTATTGCAATTCTACACATATTCCATTACGCCATTCTTACTGAAGCCATAACTATACTTCCTGGTTTATCTGAGTAACTAGCCTTGTATATAAGGCCTTAGTCCTCAGGATTTTTCTTTGGGAGAATAGCTGGCCCTGAATTATGATTATTATAATTGCACCAACAATTTCATGGAAGCAGAAAAGAATAAGCCTCAGAAACTTCCTTTGTCAAGAAATAAAAGTACTTGCAATTAGCATTCAAATACATGATAAATGTAGAGCATCTGTAGGGTATACAATGATTCTAAATTTAATTGACAATTAGCTGTGATTTTGTGACCCTATAAATAAAATTCAAATAAATTGTGTTTCATAAATTAAGCTTATTAAACACTACGTTTGCCCTATCCTAATATTTATTAGTCAATTTAATCACTCTCTAAAATTAGAAAGAAAAGACTCTTAGTCTCTATATAACTTCTCAATGTGATGAATGCCCACTTAAAAAAAAAGGGTACATGAGGGAAACAGAGATTGGATATATTATAATTCAATGGATCCATACTTTTTAAATTAAATTATTTATATTGGCAATATGTGGAATATGTGCAAATTTTAAAGGGTTGTTAAGATCTTAATATTAAGGGAGAAGAGTAGGAGATGTTATTGTATCTTTAATATTAGAATACATAACACATTAAGAATACTAGCCATATCCTTAATCGATGGAATATATCTATCAGACATGGAAGAGAATCACCAGCGCTGTAAAAAAATAATAAGCTAATTACAAAATAACAAGAATTAATGTGTCAGTTTTTCAGAAGTGGTCAACAGATTTCTCTCATATAAATGCTTCTGCTATAATACGTTAGAAACTGTGAAGAATAGACACACCTAAAAAGGGTGTATTATTGTATATGTGTATTATTCACATTTGCTGTTGTAGCCTGAATGTTTGCATCTCCCCAGATTCATAGGTTGACACCTAATGGCCAATGTGATGGTTCGGACGTGGGTCATTGGGAAGTGATGAGGTCATAGGTGGAGCCCACATGAGTGAGATTAGTACCCTTATGAAAGAAGCCCCAGAGGACTGCTTTGCCCTTTTCCACTGTGTATAGGCATAGCAAGAAGGCACTACGTATGAGCCGGAAAACAGACATCATCAGAGACCAAATCTGCTGGTCCTTGATCTTGAACTTCTCAGCCTCTAAAACCGTGAGAAATCAATTTTTGTTGTTGATAAGCCATCCAGTCTAAGGTATTTATTGTGTTATAGCAGGCTTAATAGAGTAAGACAACATCTTATGACAATATAGTACGAGGATTAATGATTATACTTTAAAAAGTAGTTTTAAAGATATTTTAATAAAAATAAACATGATTTCCTGAGAAAAAGGTTAAAATGCACAGTTTTTATTTCTAAAAAACACTCTAAATAATAAATCATAGAAGAAATGTTACATAGAACAGACTTAAAGTTCAGAATGGAAACTAGTGGCTACGTGAAAGATAGTAAGTAAGAGAGTCATCAAAGTAGTAATTCTCCATCACCCCACTTGGTACCCAGGATATATAACTGAAGGACAGAAAAAATATAATTTTAAACTGACTGGTTTATCAGACATTCACGTAGGATTACTGAATTTAAAATGTATAGGCAAATCAAAACTTTAAAATAGGCTAATAAATAATTCAATAAGCCAAAATGATTTCTAACAATGAATTAAAGTTGAAATTGGATATTATCTAGAAAATAATAATAAAGACAATCTTTCCAAAAGTATGTTTTAAAAATAAAAGTAATTCAAAGAGGTAAAATTCTTTGTTTTTTTTTTTTTATTAGTAATACTTTAAGTTCTAGGGTACATGTGCATAACGTGCAGGTTTGTTACATATGTATACTTGTGCCATGTTGGTGTGCTGCACCCATCAACTTGTCAGCACCCATCAATTCGTCATTTATATCAGGTATAACTCCCAATGCCATCCCTCCCCCCTCCCCCTCCCCGTGATAGGCCCCGGTGTGTGATGTTCCCCTTCCTGAGACCAAGTGATCTCATTGTTCAGTTCCCACCTATGAGTGAGAACATGCGGTGTTTGGTTTTCTGTTCTTGTGATAGTTTGCTGAGAATGATGGTTTCCAGCTGCATCCATGTCTCTAGAAGTATAGGAAAAGGCCAGGCACGGTGGCTCAAGCCTGTAATCCCAGCACTTTGGGAGGCCAAGACGGGCGGATCACAAGGTCAGGAGATCGAGACCATTATGGCCAACATGGTGAAACCCCATCTCTACTAAAAAATACAAAAAATGAGCCGAGTGAGGTGGTGGCACCTGTGGTCCCAGCTCCTCGGGAGGCTGAGGCAGGAGAATGGCGTGAACAAGGGAAGTGGAGCTTGCAGTGAGTTGAGATGCAGCCACAGCACTCCAGCATGGGCGGCAGAGCGAGACTCCGTCTCAAAAAAAAAAAAAAAAAAAAAAAAAAGAAGTATAGGAAAGACATAGCAAAGAAACAAAACAAAAGAGGAGTCCCTATTATTATCAAAAAATGCAACCCTTGTGAAAATGAAATAATAATACACTAATAGTAAAAGATATAAAAATGTTTATGATTTAGAAGAAAAGATGAAGGGAGTTTCATTAAGATCAAGAAATGTTTGGGGTTATTTTGTATTTGTTTCTAATAACAGGGCGTATGCTTACCTGTTCTCTCGCTAATGTATTTAATATGTATTTATTGAGCACTATTCATTGTCAGTATTGCTTGATGATCAGGACAGAGAGGCGGAACTCAAAATATATATGGTCAAGGACTCATAGCCTAACAAGTAATAGAGTTCAGGGTGGAGAAACATATACAATTTAAAAAATATTATGAGAGTTATTTTGAAAATTAGAACCAGTCCAGTGTCAGCCAAAAAGATAACTTTTGGGATTTAGAAGTTTGGTAACTGTTCTTAAAACTGACTGGAAAGGGCCTCTTGATGCCAAGATAATTGGTAGATATTAAAAGTATGAAAACCTTTTACATTATTGATGATTTTTCTGCTGGATTTCAATATAGGGTGAGAGTTAGAGTTGATAGGGCATTGAATTAGTGATCATTGCTATGTAACAAATTACTCAAATTTTAGCAGATTACCAATAACAAATATTTATTTTCTCATAATTGTAAGCATCAGAAACACCCCCAAAATCTTGTCCCAATAGAGATTTTGCTCACCGTCCAGCATGTCATTATTTAAATCATGGTCGAGAGTGAATGAGTTTCCTCAGATAAAATCCATAATTATTGCTTTTTGTATAGTGTTCCTTTAAATCTGTGCAACTGTGAAATAAAGAACATGTTAGCTGGTTCTAAACGTTAAATAAGGGTCATAAAAACATCACTGGTCCATATCAATTTTTAAATTCAGGCAAAAAAGAAAGTTGGAATTTTTCTGATTAGATCTCATTATCAAGAAGTTATTTTCCATGGCTCTCGGCTACTCTCTCTCTCTTGATTTCACCCTCTGAGCAAAACTTCCTTTTTCGAGAAAGGTAGCTCTGGTTTGCAAATGAGTAGTTTTGTTAGTTTGCTTGGCACCAATAGAAGTTGGAGATAACTTCTGCTTTTTTTTTTTTTTTTTTTCCATTTTGTACTA
Organism: Piliocolobus tephrosceles; assembly: GCF_002776525.5. Taxonomy (NCBI): domain Eukaryota; kingdom Metazoa; phylum Chordata; class Mammalia; order Primates; family Cercopithecidae; genus Piliocolobus; species Piliocolobus tephrosceles. The sequence continues at coordinate 22,185,348 of NC_045435.1, read as the reverse complement.
TATCTTCCCGTATCAGTCCAAGCTGACAGTGTTTCTTCCAATATAATTTTCTCAAAACTTTATGAACTTCCTGTGTATATCACAGGGGTTGTCCCATTAGACAAAAGCTATAACCACAAATCTTTTCACAATTAGCTTTTAGCTCCTTACAGTCCACATTGCCTGAGTGAGGGAATATATGAGTCAGAAATTTGGCTTCATCTCTAGACCAGACTTTCTGGCAGTGCCCTAAGTTTGAAATTAGTTCAGAAGGCATTTCTTAATTTTATCGTCTTTGCCATTTGGAAATTCTGAGAATTTTTAAAATCATAAATTTGTATCTTTCTTTTCTTAAAGTTCTTTTTTTTTTTTTTTTTTTTTTTCGAGACGGAGTCTCCCTCTGTGGCCCAGGCTGGAGTGCAGTGGCCGGATCTCAGCTCACTGCAAGCTCCGACTCCCGGGTTTACACCATTCTCCTGCCTCAGCCTCCCGAGTAGCTGGGACTACAGGTGCCGCCACCTCGCCCGGCTAGTTTTTTTTGTATTTTTTAGTAGAGACGGGGTTTCACCGTGTTAGCCAGGATGGTCTCGATCTCCTGACCTCGTGATCCACCCGTCTCAGCCTCCCAAAGTGCTGGGATTACAGGCTTGAGCCACCACGCCCGGCCCCCTTTTTAAAGTTCTTTACTCAATTTATCTGTCTCTTCTCACATTTTACTAAAAGCAGTAAAATAGGCTACACTATAAAAACTTTGTTTATAAGTATCTTAACTATCACAACAAATTCTTTAGTTACATTCTCTACTGTCCACATTATTGTAGACAATAGTGGTGCTAAGTTTCTTGTTCTACGAAGTAAGAATACTTCCTCCATTTGAAGTATTCGAAGCCACTAAATTTGTGGTCATTTGTTATCACAACATAGAAAACTCGTACAGTTTATATTTAGTTATGTGCTCTACTTAGAGAAAAGAAAATTAAAAATCTATAAAGTTCAAATTGGCTTGTGCATTTAGAAGATGAGTGTATAATAAAGGATGATTAAGGTGTTTAATAATAATACTGAAAACACTGGAAGAGTAGATAATTTTTTTTTTGAATACTGTAGCAAATCTTATTTCATCAAGACAACGAGATGGACTCTCATATACATAAACATTAGATAGACAGATAGGTAGATAGATGGATATGGTTTGGATATTTTGTCCACTTCTAATCTCATATTGAAATGTGACCTCCAATGTTGTAGAAAGGACCAGTGGGAGGTGTTTGGGGCATTGGAATGGATCCTTCATAAATGGTTTGGTGCTATGTCACAGTAAAGAGTAAGTTCTCACACTACGAATTCACATGAGATGTAGTTGTTTATAACGGCCTGATACCTTCTCCTTCTCTGTCTTGCTCCCTCTCTTACATGTGACACTCCATCTCCCCTTTACCTTCTGCCATCAGTGTAAGCTTTCTGATGCCCACACAAGAAGCAGATTCTGGCACTCTGCTTTGTCTACAGCCTGCAGAACCATGAGCCAAATAAACCTCTTTTATTAGTAAATTACCTAGTCTTAGGTACTCCTTTATAGACATGCAAACTAATACAGAAAACTGGTATCAAGAAGTATGGTGTTATGCCCAGACCGTTTATTCCCCAAAGAAGACCACCAGAGTCCAGAGTCAAAGCCAAGCGGCAAGGATCTTTACTGCAAGTTCGAACTTGGTCCCTCCGTTCCTCAACGTACAAGAGGGCCTCGAACAATTCGTGTGCTCGCTTTTTATAGCCTGATGTAAATAGGATATGTAAAGTTACAGAGGAACAAGGGAATTCTTTTGGTTACAGCATCACAATTGGTTAACATTTTAAGTTATACATTTAGCAGTTTTCTATTGGTTCCCGTGCTTTCAGTAAAACCACAAACGGCTGTGACCTTATCGGGGGCTTTCCAGGTGGTGTTTTTCTAAAGTTGAGATATATGGTTGTCTCTGAGTTGAAAAATGTGTTTGTACAGGGCTCAGGAAGTTGAGAGATATATGGTGGAATGTGTTTGTACTGGGCTCAGGAAGTTGAGAGATATATGGTGGAATGTGTTTGTACTGGGCTCAGGACTGAGATGTGTGTTTTATCTCTTTCAATGGTATTGCCATAAGGATACTTGAAAATGTGGAAGCATTGTAAGTGTGTAACAGGCAGAAGTTGGAAGAGTTTGGGGTCTCAAAAGAATACAGGAAAATAAGAGGAAGTTTAGAACATCTTAGAGATTGGATAAATGGTGGTGAACAAAATGCTGAGAGAAACATGAACAGTAAATACCAGGCTGATGAAGTCTCAAATGGAAATGAGAAATGTATTGGCAACTGGAGCAAAGGTTGCCCTTGTAACATCTTAGCAAATAACTTGGATACATTGTGTCCACATCTTAGGGCTTTGTGAAACTTGAGAGTGCTGACTTAGGGTATCTCACAGAGGAAATTCTTAAGCTGCAAAGCATTCAAGATATGCCATGGTGGCTTCTAACAGCCTAAATTAGATACGGGAGCAAATAATTACTTAAAGTTGGAATTTATAATTTAAAGGGAATCAAAGCATAAAAATTTGTAGCCTGGCCCCACAGTAGAGAAGGAAAAAACACTTTCAGGAAAATCCAAGAGGGCTCTGGAGCAACTACTTGTTAGAGAGATTTGCATTACTAAAAGGGAACCAAGTGTTAATATCCAAGAAAATGGGGAAAAGGCCTTGAAGGCATTTACAAAATGTTTAAGGTAGTCCCTCCCATTATAGGCCCAGGGGCCTAGGAACAATTAATGGCTTTGAGAGCCAGGCCCAGGGCCCTGCTGCCCTGCAAAGCCTTTGAACTCTGCTTCCTACACGCCCACTGCTCCAGCTCCAGCCATGGATCAAAGAGCCCCAAGTACAGCTTGGGCCACTGTTTCAGAGGGTGCAAGCTATAATCCAGGCGGGTTTCCACATGGTGTTAAGCCTTCAGGTACACAGAACGCAAGGGTGAAAGAAGCTTGGCAGCTTTTACCCAGATTTCAGAGATGTATTTCAAAGCCTGAGTCCTTAGGCAGAAGACTGTCACAGGAGCAGAGCCCTTGCGGAGGGAGTCCACTAGGACAGTGCCAAGGGGAAATGTGGGGTTGGTGCCCTCACACAGTCTCTACCACAACACTACTTAGTGAAGCTGTGGCAAAGGGGCTGCCACTCTCCAGACCCCAGAATGGTGCAGCCATCAGTAGCTTGCATGCTGAGCCCCAGGCACTTAACTCCAACCCGTGGGAACAGCCACAGGTCCCTTACCCTGCGATGCACAAGAGTGAAGCTGCCCAAAGTATTGTGAGCTCACTCCTTGTACCAATGTGTTCTGGATATGGGACAAGCAGTCAAAGGAAATTACTTTGAGCTTTAAGATGTAATGATTGCCCTGCTGGGTTTCAGATTTGCATGGCGCCTGTTGTCCTTTTCTGTTGGCTTATTTCTCTCTTTCAGAAAGAGAATGTTTACCCAAAGCCTGTACCACCATTGTATCCTGATGTAAATAGCTTGTTTTTTTATTTTGTAGGTTCATAGGTGGAAAGAACTTGCTTTGTGTCTCAGAGGAAACTTTGATCTGTGAAATTCTGTGTAGTGCTGAAATGAGTTAAGACTTTGGGAGACTGTTGTGAAGGGATGATTGTATTTTGGAACGTGAGAAGGATATGAGATTTGGGGGGTTTGGGGCTAAAAGATATGGTTTGGATGTTTTGTCTTCTCCAAATCTCCTGTTGACATGTGACCTCTAGTGTTGGAGGTAGGCCTAGTGGGAGATGTTTGGGTCATGGGGGCAGATCCCTCATGAAAGGCTTGGCGATGCCTTCACAGTAATAAGTGAGATCTCCCTCTTCGAGTTCATACAAGTTCTGATTGTTTAAAGGAGCCTTCAACCTCTTCCCTCTCTCTCTTGCTCCCTCTCTCACCGTGTGACACGCTGGTTCCTCTTTGCCTTCCACCATGATTGTAAGCTTCTCAACGCCCTCACAAGAAGCAGATGCTGGAACTATGCTTTGTGTAAAGCCCACAGGCCCATAGGCAAATAAATCTGTTTTCTTTATAAATTACTCAATCTCAGGTACTTCTTTATAATAACGCAAATGGGCCCTATATATATATATGTCCATATGATGTGTATACGTATGTAGTATATACACACACACATACATATATGTGCAGCACATACACATTCATAGGAAATAACAGCATCCACTTGAAAAATATAGGCTTATAGTTGAGAGTGAAAATCTACTTTTAATAACGCAAAGAAATATGTATAGACTATTCAACACTGTTCGGTGTCAAAATTAGATAAAAGGCTTTTCTGGGGGAGTTTCATAATTTTTCTTATCTATTTATTTATTTATTAGTATTTTCTGTAATTGACAGCTTTGGCCTAATCTCGAAGTGTTTTCTGAGTAGTTTTACTGACCAGCTATAATCTTTCAAAATAGCCATTACTTTGTCTCCTTTTCAAAACGTTTTTTCCTACTCTATTTCCTCTTTCAGAGGTGATTCTATCTACCTATGCATGTAATATGGAAAACAGTCTCCTTAACTCTTCCCTCTCCTTATCATTCATATCTAATTGATGACGGAGCATTGTTTATGCTTCTAAATACCATCAGCAACCTCACCCACAAAGATACATTTTCCTCTACACGCTTTTTATGTCATTATAGTTCAGATCCACATAATTATTTTCCTGAACTATAATCTAAACTCTGAACTCATTTGCTAATCTATATTTTCCCATCACCTGCTGTGCTTCCTCCTATGCTTTGTCCACACTATAATCTTAGTTCTCTCTGTAAAAGGCAAATCTGATCAAACCTTTCTTTCTAAAGTTTTTATTGATGTTTTTAAATCATCTGGAACAATTTGGAAGCCTCATAAAACAACTTAAAATATGACATTTTATATATAAACATGCATGTTAACATATTATTTTGGCAATTGTAATGTAAAATGCAAACACTTCCTTTCACTATTGCACATCATTTTGTTAAAGAAAGAAATTGTTAAATCAAAGTAGAAATAACAAGATCTCAGAATATAGAACATTCTCCAAGTGAAAACACAATATGCTTTCAGAGATATGTATAGAAACAGAAAGACAGAAAATAGAAACAGAGAGAAGACAGGAAGGACAGGCCGGACACAGTGGCTCACACCTGTAATCCCAGCACTTTCGGAGGCTGAGGTGGGTGGATCACGAGATCAGGAGATCAAGACCATCCTGGCCAACATGGTGAAACTCCATCTCTACTAAAAAATACAAAAATTAACTGGGCATGGTGGCATGTGCCTGTAATCCCAGCTACTCAGGAGGCTGAGGCAGGAGAATCTCTTGAACCCGGGAAGTGGAGGTTGCAGTGAGCCGAGATTGTGCCATCGCACTCCAGCCTGGTGACAAAGCCAGACTCCATCTCAAAAAACAAAACAAAAAAAGACAGGAAGGACAAAAAGAATAACAAATTTAAAATTTGTTTTCATATTGAAAAGAACACACCTGACTCCAAAATCACCAAAGAGCAATGTAGATCTCTATTGAATTTTTCTGTTGATGTGATGATGTGATGTGTCTGTGTGATTGGGAGATGATGTGTTAGTGTGGATGGGAGATTGGCATAGAAATACATTGCATATGGCATAAGATAATTTCTCAAAGCTCCTCTTTTCTAAAGTTACAGATATGTCACTCTCAGCAATTCTTTATAGCTCTTTCTTACCCTTTCACTTCCTCTATTCTAAATGAATCTGCCTTGGAGTCATCCAATCACTTTATTGTGTAAATTTAATTTATATTTTTCTCATTTCACTTCTCTGATCAACAAACCTGAAAAGTTATTGTTGACATATCTGTACATGTAGAAGCTTGGGATGAAGTGAGGGGGTGTGAGAAATAGAGAATCTAAATATGGAAAATTTTTCTCATCACAAATTGTTTTATTGATAGAAGTTTGTAAGTTTTGAAAGCAATATTTAAAATCTCTTTAAAAACTTCATTCTATCCTGTTACTATTCTGACACGCCAAAAATCTTGGGCCAGAAATTATTAGGTTGGTTTGAAAGTAATGTCAGTTTTTGCCATACTTTAATGGCAAATATTTTTACTATCTGGAGCTGCACAGTTCTGGCACCTGATTTGCTAATGAGGAGCTTTCCGGAATTTATATGAAAGAGGATCAGGACCAAGAATTTCGATCAGCAGCAAAGGGGCTCACTGTCATTTCTCTCTGGTTGTAAAGGAAGGTGAGAGTGCACCTATGGTACTTTGTTTGAAGCTCCATTTGATCACTTATGCTTATCTGAGAAGGCTTTCCTGAAGGATTAAAGCCTTGGTGCAGTCCTCTGCTGAATCTGTTATTTGTAAGAAAATGTGCTATGAAAACCACTGATCTTTAGAAAAAGATCCAAAAATCACTGGTATGAAATTCAGTCTTTCGTAATTCTATTATACTACCTTTGTTTCCTCAGTCATTTCTACTGCATTCACACTATTTCAGACATAATCTCTGCTACCAGCAAATGTTATGCTCTTTGTTGCAGCTTGACTTTTGTGTTGTGTTGCCTTTGCTTGAAAAGCTCTTGATGTTAACCCACATTTCTAGTTACCTTAAATGTAGCACTATCCATGTTGTAATTTAATTATACATAATTACTTATGGTCTGTCTCTTCCCTGGAGTGTGGGTTCCATTTGTGTTGTACTTCTGTCAAAAGTGCTTCACATGCAATTGCAACAGGAAAGAACCCTAGTCGCCGTAGACTATCTCAAAATGCCTTTACCTTCAACCTTATCTGAAGAGTTTCTGGTAAATTTAGCCTGGCTGTTTATGTCATGGTGCGGTGAAGTGTGGTTTGCTAGTCTATGGTACTAATTATTCCTGGCTAGCTGTTTACCTAAAAAGCTATAATAATTAGTAATGGTGACTTGAAAGCTCATTTCTCAGTATATACATTGACATGCAAGTTTTTCATAATTATTTCTAGTCACCCAATTAATTAAATAGCAAAGACATAAACTTTATTTCTGAGAATTCTGTAAAATAGTATATCTCAATATTGATTTATTTCTATTTCTCAATGCAAGTATTGCTTTCCTCCATTTCAAAATCAATAAATCTAACTGGGTTTTATCATTGCAGTAGTCTGAAAAGTGTCCTCTCACTCCCAAAGCACTTTCATATCAAAACTCTGGAATCTATGACTTTTACTTTATTTGAAAAGAAAGGTCTTTGCAGATGTGATTAAGCATCTCCAGATGAGATAATTCTTGATTATACAAGTGGGTCTTAAATCCAATGATAAGTGTCTTCAAGAAAGAAAGGCAAAGAAGGTTTAAGTCAGAAGAGGAGACAACAGAAAAGAAAAAGCTATGCAAAACAGGCGAGATTGGATTGCTGAGACCACAGGAAGGCCAATGGATACCAGAAGACGAAAGGCAAGGAATGGAATCTCCTCTAGAGCCCATGAAGAAAGCATACTCCTACTGATACCTGGATTTCAGCCCTCTGGCCTGCAGAACTGGGGAATAATACCCTTTCTTGTATTTTAACCCACCATGTCTGTGAGAATTTCTTACAGTAGTAAATTTCTAATACATTTTGAAAGTTTCAACCCTCCCCCTACCCACACACGTATCTCCAGTGCCATTTTCTGATTTGTGTTTCTCCGTAGCCTTGATCATACTCTAAAATACTCCATATATGATTCATTCATCTTGTTCTGTCTCTCCAGATAGAATGTAATGAGGCTGTAGGTAGCGTTTTCCATAATGGAAATCTTGGACAAATAATAATAAAGTCAAACCTATTAAAATACATAATACTTCCTGAATAACAAAAAAGAAAGGGTAATTATTACTTTTAGTTTAATATAAAAGTTAGGTGCCACAGTTTTGTTATTAGCACCAAACCCCTCCAAAATTCTACCTTTAAAATAATATGGTTAAGGTTAGTGAGAAAAAAATTAAATGAAATAAAAGGCAGATTGTTCAGTTAGTGAGGGAAATAAACAGTTACATGGGAGAGCAGGTTCTAAATGTGGTACTTACAATCCATAAGGTAGTCAACTTATCACTGTCAAACTTGATATTTCATGGAACGGAAACGAGCATAAGCTCTTGATATTTCCAACTGGGAGCGATCTACAAAGACGCCTGTAAATGAGGCAAGAAAGCACAAAATAAATCAGCAAGTATTTCAAGCACTGATAAGGACACCACAGGTTTACAAGAATTGTATTGATGAATGACATACATTTATTATATTTTTATAAGCCGTTCAATTAAATAAGACAAAATATTTGTGATGTAAAATAAAGACATTTAAAAGAATACTTGGTGTACTCAAGTTTTATTAACCTATGTGAAAATCCTAGTGCATTTTGTGAAACTTACTTTTGCTCATTACTAGAGATATAATGCCAAACATTTTTACTTTACCAGATAAATCTAATTTATTTTGCAATTGAATTGCATAGTGACAATGGATATCTATTAGAGGATAATATCAACAACTACAAATAAAATTGTAATGTGCATTTTATATTAAAAATAAACCTGCATTACTTAAATAAGAGAGCTATGAAAACAGTAGACAATATTATTCCATAATTCTTTTCTTTTCTTTGTCCAAAACGAAGTTCAATGCTCACTATCATATTTAAATAATCAACACAATCGGATAATATTACTATTAAAATAAATCTTTCTCACATACACACACATACACAAACTGCACACACATACACATATACCATACAAACATGCACATACACACACACAAATACACACCCTTTTAGTGAATATTAAGGTTATCCAAAAGATTTTTTTGCCAAAAATGTCTACCTTTATAGTTTTAAATCTAGGACAATTGAATAGAAGTATTATAATATTCTATACTATTTTTAAAGAATATAAAGTGCATATGTAATTCTTAGAAAATTCCAAATTAGTACATAAAATTCTACTTCATTTTAATCTTTTATAACAAAGAAAATGTTGATTTATATTCCAAGATTCAGTAAAACCTTCAGTCAATTTTTGGACTTTCTAATCAAAACTAATACATCAACAAAACATGTACTCTCACAAATAAGAGTAATGTCACAGCTTCTACAATTTTAGATATTTGATTTCATGAATATGTATGACTGATCAAAACTTCAAAACATACATTTTAAGGCATTTACCTGAATCTCCACAGGAACTGGTAAAAAAAAAAAAAGGGGGTATGGAATAAAACTCGTTTTTATTTTTAAAAAAGAACATTTAAAACTACTATAGCATGGTAGCAATTCTGTGATAAACCATATAGAGTTTACAAATTACCAAGTAACCCACCATTGGTAATTGGACCTTGTACCAAGTATCATTAATGTAATAGACTTTGTGTTGTCTGCTATGATTAAACAGATGAATGTAATATTTACTTTCTAATATTTAATTGTGAGCCATTGTTAATGATCTAAAATATTTTGAGTATTAATTATACAACACAAATGTCTTTAGCTGAGGCTTATTTTATAGATTGCGAGTTTATATGCCTACCACATATTTTGACTTGATGCTTATAGCATTTCAAAGTCAAGATAAATGAGCCCAAGTACCCCCTATGACCCCAAACTATTGTTCTTTCAGTGTTGTTTATCAATATATATTAATGGATCACATATGGTTTGCTGGTTATTATTGTCGGCACTTGTAATACATCAGTGAAAAAAATGGAAGAAAGTCACTGTCTCCATGGAACTTATATTCTAGAGATCCAGCTATTGAACAGGCCATTTGAATATCAACTTTGATTCTGCTATCCTCTCTCCCTGTCTTAGGCTTTTTAGGTTGTTCTTTAAAAGGACATTAGACAGAGTCATTTATAAAAGCATACATTGATTGCTCATAGTTCTGAAGGTAGGAAGTTCAAGACCAAGTCACCAGTTGTCTGCTTAGAATTCACTCTCTATTTCAAAGATAGCACCTTCTGGCTGTGTCTTCATGTGGTGGAAAGCAAACAAGCCCCCTCTGGCCTCCTTTATAAAGGCGCTAATCCATTCATAAGGGTTCATCACTCATAATCCAATCACTTTCTGAATACAATTACCTTAGGGGATAAGTTTCAATATATGAATTTTGGGGCACACAAATATTCAGACAGCAACATTTTGCCCCTAGTTTTCTGAAATTCATGTTCTTGTCACATGCAAAATACATTCATTTCATCCTAATAGCCCCAAAACTCTTAACTTGTTCTAGCATCAACTCAAAAGTCTTAAGACCAAAATCTCATGTAAATATCATCTAAATTGGATACAAATGGGACTCAAGAACATCTGACTCATTCTGAGGCAAATTTCCCTCCCTCTAAGAAGATTAGGCCTCCCTGTAACTCTTCTTTTCTGATATTTCAACAGAATCACCCTTAATGCTTCATTTATTGCAATGCAGGCTTTTCCTAGCAGGGACCTTCAAATCTTTCAGCCTCTAACCGTTACTCAGTTCCAAAGCTGCTTGCACATTTTTAGGAATTTATTATAGCAACAGCCCACTCTCAGTAACAATTTCTGTATTAGGACATTTGGGCTACTGTAACAAAATACCTTAGACTGGGCAATTTAGAAGTATCCTAAATTTACTGCTCATAGTTTTAGTTTTAGAAGGTGGGAAGTTCAAGTATATTCTTAATTAAGGGTTTGCTTTCTTCTTCAAAGATGATGCTTTCTAGCTGGTCCTCCAATTATAGTAGGAGCAGAACAGCTCGCTTAGGCCTCTTTTATAACAGTACTAATTTCATTTATTCATGAGGGCAAAGCTCCTATAATTGAATCACTTTCTAAAGACCCCTACCTTTTAACACCATCACCTTGGCAGCTAGGTTTCAACATACAAATTTGGTAGTGAAAGAAATATTCAGACCACAACACACCCTAACACCCAATCAATAACCAAGTTTTTTTTCTATGCTACCTTTGAAAGAATTCTCTGAAATTCCTTTAATATTCTGCAATTCCATTGGTACTATCCAAGTCTAAGCTTAGAGTTATATATACATTATATACATATTGTGTATAAATGTGTGTGTATATATATACATATATATATATACAATCCCCAAACTTGAAGAAATTAAAACATAACAAAACAAAAGAAATCAATAGAAAAGGAACAAAAACATCCTCTTCAGTGAGTCTATATTCACCATTAGATTTGTTTTATTTGAATATCTATTATAATCTACTCCCTGGCTACTGACCTACTCACTGAAATTCTCAATATTTTCTTTTAATATCTGGTCTCACTGTCTTATTTACTCTGTTATATCCAAAAATATATGTATTTTAAATTCCCAGCATTTCACTTTTCATCACACATTAAATCGTCATGTTATAGGACCAACATATCTGTATACCTGCTGTGCAGTAACATACCAATTACACCAAAACAGCAGGAATACAGCAGAGAAAGACTTTAATTATTGCAGGGTGTGGAGTGAGGGGATAGGAGAAAACCCTCAAATCCATCTCCTCAAGGAGTCCTGGGGTGAATTATGAAGAGTGAAGGGCTGGAAAGTTGGGGTCATTTGTTGGCTAGGGACAGGAGAATGAAATCCTCAGTATGTGAAAAATGCATTATTTGGTGAATCAGCGCCTCATGGGGTCCTTCAGACCAGCTAAGTCAGTAGTTTCATCAGTACAGTGGACCTAAAGGAATATCTCAAAGGAAGAACTTGATGTTTCGTAATGTTCAGGTTGTTATGTACAGAGCAGTTAAGGGAACTGTAATCCGGGGTCTACATCATTTTAGGACAATAGAGACCAAACGATTATGAGAAAGCAGGTCAGGGAGCAAGCTGACCTAATAATGAATACTGAATATGCTGCGAGCTTAGTTTATTTTTGTTTCTCCCTTCTCTTCTTTTCTGATTAATTTTATAAAGCTTATATGGACAGTTTGAATTATATATGCCATATCTGAAGTTAAGCTGTCACAAATCCATGCCCCCTTTTAGACCCTATCTCTTACCCTCCAAATGACTAATGTTTACATATATTTAATGTCTCAGCTGAAAAACAGATGAACTGCCTCTGAAGTTATTTGCAGCTGAAGTGACTAAAAACAGATACAAATATAGGATAAACATTTATATTTTAAAATTTATAATAATAAGCCTTGTAATAACCTCAGAGAGCTATTGTCTCTTTCAAGTTTAAGTATCCATAAGTCGAGGACACCCATGTGCAGTTATACAGGTTGTGCACTGCACAATTCTAGGAGTGTTATTTATACAAGTTAGCTCACAGCCCACACATTAAAGACGGTGAATGATGAGCCGTGAGTCTGAAGGGGCATCTGATGAATGTCCACTATATCTCCTCAAGCCCATGAATCTAGCCTCAGATGATGTGACAAGCCATAAGAAACCTTGACAGAAACAGCCAAGTATAGAACTATTTAGATAGTTGAGCAAGTTTTCTAGATACACAATAAACTTGAAATCATGATCAACTGATAGATCTCTTACCACAAACAACAAACTAGAAGTTGAAAGTAAGATACCATTTTCGTTATCAACAAAATGAGTAAGCATTTTGGAATCAAATACTGTCAAACACATACAGAAACAAAAATTCTGGAGAAGTTTTAAAAATTCTATTATAAGCCACAAAAGGAGATTTAAATATATTGGAAAATACTCTGTGTTCACGCATGAAAGCACTTACCTGTGAGTCTCCTAGCCACATAGAGTACACAGCTAACCAGCATCACACAAGTCGTGGGGATAGTACTGGTGATGAACAGACAAATATATTAATAACGTGGAAAAGATGATATATAAATATATATGTACATGTACTTGATACACAATGACATCTCAAAACCATGAAGAAAAGATAAACTGTTTTAATGATATTTTACGCAAATTTGCCTGACTGTATAAAGTCTGAGTCCCTTTCTTTCACTTTACACAACAGATTAAAGTTTCCTTTAGATTAAAGATTCAGTTATAGAGAAGCAAAATATAAAGCTAATAAAAGAAACTATTGAAGAGTATATTTGTGATCCACATATATGAAAGAATATTTAAAATATCTAAAATATACAAATCATAAACAGACAACGTGGTGGATTTCGCCACATCAAAATTAAAGATCACTTAACAGACACTGGGTTAATTGGAAGAGTTTATTTGCAATATCTGAAGCTGATGATAAAGGATTAAGAAAGAGGATATCCAAATAATTGCAAATCACAAAGACAACGACAAAAAGCTTGATAGAAAAATGAACAAAAGACTTTAAAAGGCAATTCATAGAAAAGAAATTCATATGTCTGACAAGCATGTGAAGAGTTGTTTAAACTTAATATTAATCAAATAATTTGAAATTATAACAACAATGAGATAGAACTTCATAATTCATCAGAATGGTGAAAGTCAGAAAACGGGATAATTCCAGTTATTGGCAAGGATGTGGGTAGACAGAACTTTCACGCCCTGCTGGCAGCGTATACTGCAGCAGCCATTCTGGAAAGCCATCTGGCAATATTTAGCAAAATTACGTATGCATGTTTCCTATGACATAGACATTCCAGTCTTAATATATATTCCAGAAAATACATGTACATATCAGTGTGGGACATTTATAAAGATACTCATTTCGGCATTTGTAATGGTAATAAAAATGATGGCATTCTAGTTGTCTATCATCAGGGAATGGGTTTGTAAAATATGGTGGACATGAACAATACAGAAGCAGTAAGATGCAGCAAGCTGTAAGTACAAATGGCATCATAGACAAATTAATCAAGGTTTTAGTAAGCTACCGTTTATTTAAATTACCACCACACATAACATGTTTATGCAGTACGTATGCACACACACACAAACACACACAATTAACTATTTGTTCCTAGTTTGAATTGGTTAGAATGACACTAGACCAGATATGCTTAACAATAAATATTTTTAAATATCTATGGAAGACTTAATCAACTATATATACATTATATATATATTTAGAGAGATATAATATAATGTATATACGCATATACTCGTGTACATCTGCGTATGTTTATACATGTGTATAAAACATATATGTATAAAAAGCATAAAGTTATCACAATATATAAGGATTTAACATATATTTGTAATATTTTCTTAATTACAACTGTACTGATTCTATGGTTCTGATAATTTACTTTATCAGGTCTATTGAAGAAATGCAGAGAACTGCTTCATAGCAAAGTGGTGACAATATCAATTATCCTTCACATGAGTTAAATTCTTTTCTGTGCCTTCTGTGAATTTGCAGATTAAAGTAGGAGTTAGAAGAGGGTTCCAAGAACATATAAGGGATAGTAAAATGAATTTTGTCCTTAAAATTTTTGACAGAATAGAAAAGGAAATTTAATCAGCTACTTTACTTTTACATTATTGATTACCTGCAGGATTTTGATTGTCGTGGGTAAATATCAAGAACACTAATTAGATTATTTCACAATTTGTGCGAAAATTAACAGCAGGCATTATTGTATATAAAATGCAAACTCAGAAGAAAGGAGTTCTGTTCTCTTAAATCTTTTCCTTCCTCATAAGGCTGCTTTCTTTTCCCATATCTTTTATATCCGTAGGATAATGGGATCAAACTGTGCACTGCACAGAATATAGATTTGAGCTAGATTGTTCTGCAAGTTTAAGTATGCAGACAGTGTGGTTTTTATCCCAGATATACCAAGGGTCTGCATAGCCACGTGGAAAGATTAATTACGGCTCCCATCAATTTTGGCCTCTAGATGTCATGTAAAGAACATAACATCTGAAAGGAAGCTGCAGAATTTTGATTACGGTCATCTGAAAAACTGTGTGAACCAGAGTGGGAAAAGAAAGGGGGCTTTCATATTTTTTTACAGACTGTGCACTAGGCAAGCAAAGGCAGATAGGCTGAAAATCGCATCTTGGAAGTGCCGTTAAGAAATGCTCACTTACCTCAATCAGTGAACTCATAGGATTAAAAGGAGCGAGATGAGGTCCTATAAGAGGTGTGCCCCATTTGACCAGTCTCTAAGATTGAGAGTGATGTTGTTGATAGCACTTGGAGTATTCAAGGTACTATGGAAATTAATACACTATTACATACCTGAGAGAGAAAAAAAAAAAAAAAAAAACAGAAAGAAACAAGAACTAAGATTTATAGTCGCTTTTATGACCTTCCTTTAAAAATAGAATAAATAAGAGAGGGGCAGAATTGATAAATCTTAACTGAATGATTATATATGTGTAATTGTAGTATTTTGGTGTGAGAGAAGGCAAATGATATTGGCAAGCTGCTTCACAGCAGGAAAATAAAATGTGTTTCAGTCTCTGCTTCACAAAACTGAGCAAAAAGAGAACTAGATGAATCACAGAAAAAAAAAATCCATCAAAAAAAAAAACAAAACAAAACTGTGTAACGTGGATTAGAAAAGGAGACCATATCTGTTCATCTTTATGTTTCTTACAATCTGCAGTTAATTCATCACAGTGTAGCTCCCTAGATATTTAAGGACAATGGAAAATGTCCACAAGCCCTCCTCTTATTTCCATTCACAGCCCTAGAATGCAGTGGGCTGCAAACAACAAGCCATTTGAATGCCTCCCAAGGAGAACAGATATGCTGCAAGCAGGCCAGCTCACTCTAAGATGAGCAAGGAAACACAAAGCAGGCAGACAGTGCGGATAGGGAAATCATGCAGAAGAACCAAAAGAAAGGAAAAGGAGCAGAATATAAGAAAATGAGAGTCTGCTTAAACCAATGTATGGTAATAAGCTCAGACACTGGAAAAACTTCACAGTCAAAACTGAAACAGCACATCTGATTTGCAGAAGCAGAGCAGTGGAATAATGAATAGTGTAGAACTTTTTGGTCCTTCAAGCTAGGTTCAGATTCATCCCCAGGAAATGCCAGTGATTGAAAAAGTACTGGATTCCTCTTGAGTCGTTAAAGTTGAATTTCTTCCTTTTCCCTGGAGCTGCCAAAATTGGGAAAGAAGCTCAGAATAATTGTTGGACTTGGGCTTGTAATTACAGATCTTGTTTGGGTGTCTGAACTGGGCAATCTTTTAACCAAACGAAATTTCACTGAGTACACAACAAAAAACATGATTATTATTTATGTTAAATTATATGTGTACTTTAAGAGAAAAACCACAGTGTTTACAAATCATCATATTAACCTCAAGCGTCCCTTAAGCCATATGCCAACCATCCTCAATTATCCCTTTTACTACTGATTATTTGGAAAATTTTCCATAGTAGAAACAATCTTAAAAATTTACTAGGCCCAAATCAAAGTGCCATTAGCAAACAAGACTGCACCAAACCTGTTTGCCAACAGATCAAAAGAAACTGAGGAGAAGCTTCTCTTTGAAAATGGCATCTGTCACCGAGCTCATGACCAAAATATCCTCCAACTTATTACTAGAGTGTATATAAAAACATGCACACCCAAAATAGCATATACCAGAACATACATATCATACATATGCTATACACAATAGCATATACCAGAACTTTTGACTTTTGGTCAATCTATTTCCTTTTTTCTTTTTCTTTTTTTTTTTTTTTTGAGCCAGAGTCTCGCTCTGTCCCCCAGGCTGGAGTGAGTGGCGCAATCTCGGCTCACTGCAAGCTCCGCCTCCTGGGTTCAAGTTATTCTCCTGCCTCAGCCTCCCGAGTAGCTGGGACTATAAGCGCCCGCCACCACCACACCGGGCTAATTTTTTTTTTTTTTTTTTTTTGCATTTTCAGTAGAAACGGGGTTTCACCCCGATCTCGATCTCCTGACCTCGTGATCCGCCTGCCTTGGCCTCCCAAAGTGCTGGGATTACAGGCGTGAGCCACCATACCCGGACCAGGTCAATCTAGTTCCAGTTCATAGGAATTTCCACTAACAAAAAGTTTGTAGAAACTACTTAGTGTATACATTCTGCTTTTTAATTTAATTTTTGTTTTTTGGAGACAGAGTCTCTCTCTGTTGCCCAGGCTGGAGTGCAGTAGCATGATGTCGGCTCACTGCAATCTCTGCCTCCTCAGTTCAAGCAATTCTCGGGTGCCTCAGCCTCTCCGAGTAGATACGACTACGGGCATGGGCCACCATGCCTGGCTAATTTTTTGTATTTTAGTAGAGAAGGGTTTTCACCATGTTGCTCAGGGCAGTCTCGAACTCCTGAGCTCAGACAGTCTGTCCGCCTCGGCCTCCCAAAGTGCTGGGATTACAGGAGCGAGCCATTGCACCTGGCCTACTTAGTATAGACATTTTGTGTACACATCTTTCAGCTGTTCATGCTAAGCTATCTACAGTCTGGCTAACTGGAAGTAGAAGGAAGACCCTTTGTCTACCTTCCTCCTGCCTCTACATTAAGTATTTGAGTACTTTGAAGATTTCTCTATGAACCAGGGAACTGGATTGGACAGAACTAAATATTATTTAAAGATGTGTCCCACATCTCCTTAAATAGTACTGTGTGCTCTATCAAGACCCCTCCGCTTACGTGCCTGTCAACTGTTTCACTACAAATATTGCATTCGATGACTGGGTCCCTTCGCATTCTTTCCTTTATTCCCACTTGTTTCCATGTGAAACCTCACACCAAGTATCCTAGCTGAAGCTTTGAGAACCACTGAGAAAAGTGGAATTCAGTGAAGAGAGAAGGGGCGGGGTCATGGACAGGTCTTAAAAGTAAGCACACAGACATTCGAGAGATACATCCCGAGTCTTTGGTGCTGAAACGACAGAGGAACAGGGGAAGTATTGGGGGAACTGAATAACAAGAAAGAACTAGGATCAATAAATCAGATACACCCTCTTCTCATCTTCATGTTCTGTTTCCATCTGCACTTGCTTGGGGATAAATAAGCCATTTTCTTTTCTCTGTAGTTAATTTTGTGTTCAGCGGAGTATGTAAGTATGCTTCTTAACTCTTAGAAATAATAGTGCATGTGCAGAATATAGGGAGAGAACTGGCTTCAAGGAAAGACAAACCTTAGCCTCTTTTTAAATAAATGATTCTGTTTTTTCCATGATTTTTCAAAGCTATAAGCCAGATTCTAGAGAAGAGTTCGGTAATATAGAATACAATGCTTAAAGTCCTTACTCTGATCTGGGCATGCTGTAATTCTCTCTCTCTCTCTCTGTCTGTCTGTACATACATATACACACATACATAGCGAATACACACCATATATATGTATATACGAACACCATGACAACTTCACAAAATTTTACCTCCTTTTCAGAGGTGGAATAATAGATTTAAGAAGCTGGGTAACAAGTAGAAGCTTGTAGAGCCTGAAAATGGCTGAGCCAGGATTCAATCCCAGCTCTACGTGACTGCACATTCCACACGGCCTTCCCAAGTCTCCCATTGTCTAATGGTGTTGTGAGGATTCTAGCCCGATTATGGGCTACACTGTGTGCTAATGTGTGCTAATGTCGGCAGAATTCCTGGAGAGTGTTCTTCCCAACACCCTGAACCCTAACTGTCCCAAGGAGCTAATAAACTATGTAAAACCACAAAATGTTTCTTGTTCTTAAAGTTGCTGTCTTTTAACTGTTTAGTTTTAGATTACACTCACTGAGATAAAGCAAAATGGATATAACGTATGCAACCAAATGATCATTAAGATGTAAACATTTTTGTATCTAGGATGCAGATATGGACACAAAGAACTACAAGGGTTCTTTGTCACTATGTGTTACTCATATTATTTCCTACAGTGTTATACTGAAATTTATAAACGAAAAATTGGTCAAGCATTGTATCCGCTATATTCTCCTCTGATGCATGCAATTAACAAAATAGCAAATATGAAGTTGCCAGGACCTATTAGAGGAGGGAAGGAAGAAAGAGAAGGAGGGAAATTGGGAGTGAGGAATGGAGGGAGCCAGCAAAGAGGGAGAGAGGGAAGAAGAGAAAGGAAGACTTTACTCATATTTTATTTTTTTATTTCATAAGTTTTTAGGGAACTTGTGGTATTTGGTTACATGAGTGTTTGTTTTGCTACTGAAACATGGCTTTTGAAGAAACTTAACTAAAAGCGTGTTTGTGGAAAACAATATATTGACATCCAAAAGTAAAAAAAAAATCGACTATATTCCAACGTTAATCTATATCATTTGTGTGTTCTGCTCTATTCTTTTGAACCAGAATGTGACAGCATTGCATGACCACCCTGTATTTGTCACTCTATTTGTTTCCTGAAAAGGTGAGCAGTAGGACTTACATCTCTATATGTGTCTCAAATAGCAGTTCCTAGAGATGGAGTTAAACATGCATCTTCATTTTGTCGTGATGTGAACTTAGGCACTTAGTCACTTTTCTGATACCTGAAATTATAACAAATAATAAATAGCACTCTAGGAAGATGGGGGGAGAAATATTCATTCAAGCAAGAAACATTCTTATTTAGTTAGTTAGTTAGTTAGCTAGCAACTAGTTAATTTTGAGACTGAGTCTCACTCTGTCACCCAGGCTGGAGTGCAGTGGTGTGATCTCGGCTCACTGCAACCTCTGCCTCCCAGGTTCAAATGATGCTCCTGCGTCAGCCTCCTGAGTAGCTGGCATTACAGGTGCCTGTCACCATGCCCAGCTAATTTTTTGTATTATTTAGTAGACATGGGGTCTTGCCATGTTGGCCAAGCTGGTCTTGAACTCCTAACCTCAGGTGATCCACCTGCCTGAGCCACCGTGCCCGGCCCGAAGCATTCATTTTTAAAACACAAATAAGTTTCACAGACAAAATCTTTCTGACATAAGATCTTTAATATTCAGAGGGCTCACTTTTTTATTGCATATGTCCTAAAGGTAACAGATGTTTGGCTGTTTAATAGATTTAAAAGAAGTATACCAATTAAGACCTTTTCTTGTCATAACGCTTTCTTTCCAGATTATTTCAGTAGAGGCTAGGAGACCCCAAATCCTGTTCTACTTTGCTCACTGGCTGGAGAACTTGCATGTCAACAATGGAGTTGGGAAGTGGGTTCACAATAAGGCAGTGAGGTGGGTTCCTTCTGTTATGCCCAGACCGTTTATTCCCCGAAGAAGACCACCAGAGTCCAGAGTCAAAGCCAAGAGGCAAGGATCTTTATTGCAAGTTCGAACTTGGTCCCTCCATTCCACAACATACAAGAGGGTCTTGAACAATGCGTGCGCTCGCTTCTTATACCCCGATGTAAACAGGCTATGTAAAGTTACAGAGAAACAAGGGAATTCTTCTGGTTACAGCATTACAATTGGTTTACATTTTAAGTTATACTTTTAGCAGTTTTCTTATCGGTTCCTGCGCTTTTACAATCGGTTGTAACCTTACCGGAGATTCTCCACGCTATGATATATGGAGGAATGTGTTTGTGTCGGGCCCAGGAAGTGGAGGCATAGCGGGGGATGTGATGTGTCGGGCTCCAGGCTATGATATATGGAGGAATGTGTTCTTTCACTTCCCCCGTAAGTAATTAGCTCACCTGTTCTCATCATCCACACTACTTGACCAAATAAGAATACACCAGTTCAAACCACAGATGGCTGACCCCCAACTCCACAGTTTCTGATTGGCCAGGTCTGAAACGGGGCTCAAGTGCACATTCCCAGCTGATGCTGCTGCAGCTGCTCTGGGTTTTACCCTTGGAGAGCCGTATGGGAGTTATGCGCATTCACAACACAAGCAAGCTTGTTGCATAATATTTCAAGAGATATCAATCAGTAGTTTTATTCCCATGTCACATAATGAATGATGAAAATGAAATTATATAGCCCTCTAAGAATTGTCAAATCCTGCATTCAAATTTCTCTTCTTTTTATTTTTTTAATCCAAGACGTGTAATCTTTGACAGTTTTCTTCTTTTTTTTTTTTTAACCATAGCACCTTGATATGTTACTCAATAAGTACAGTTACTGATTTTATTTTAACGAGGAAGTGAGAGGAAAGGAAATCTTTCATACTGTTAATCTAGCTATTAGAAACAGAACTTCTTTTTTTAACAACAGATGGTGGTGAAGTTTACACAAAATTTTGCAGGCATTTATCTAGTTTTTATGCCAAATGAGTTCAAGAAATCATTGTCTAGCAAAGACTTCAAATCATAAGTTCTTCCTCATCATAGCTGATAAAATCCAGAGGTAAATAAATTGGGACTCCAGTTCCCTCTTCTCTAAACCCCACCTTGGGCAGGGTTATAAGGAAAATTGCCAGCTAATCAGCATTGTTATTTTTAAACAGCTAACATCATTATTACATATGCATGTACACGCATTCTCAGTGTTCATTCTGTAAGTATTAACTAGTCTGTAGAAGGCTGCATTAGCACAGCTTTACTCATCTTTCTGAAGAATAATATTTTTCAAAGCTCCTAATAGCTTGGTTTCTTATCTCAAAGCAATAATGATCATGTCATAATTTCTACTAATTAATCCAAATTCGATGCATAGTAATTTAAATATCTTCTCTGTCATTCTACCAACACCATCCATCATGCATAAACACACATACACACACACACACACACACACGTACATACACAGCATTTTGAAGTAATTTCTAGATTAAGCTGTCATACACTTAGAAAGCAATAGCCCCGTGGCCTTCTCATTTCTAAAATGCATTCAATGGCTTTAATTTTTCTGTGGAAATCATTTTCCTAACAGTATAAGTCCCATTATTTCTTGAGCTTCTTATGGATTTTGTCGGTTTTCAATGGATGCATCTTGCTGGGCATGCTCACTAGAAATTTAAAATAAGATTAATTCTTAAGAAGTATCATTGGAAAGTTACATTTTCTATATAAAAATTATGTTTTTCTGTAGATTTCTGTTCGAGATAGGGCAATTCTAGGTCGTCTAATATATAAACTCCCAAACATTAGTGGGTTACACAATAGAAGCTCACGTCTTTCCCATGAGACAGTCCACTATTGGTGTTCTTGAAGAACCAAATTCCCACATGGTGATTCACAGACTCCACCCCTCAGTCCCCCACAACTCTTTCTAATAAGTGGCTCGATCTTCCCCCAGGGCAGCAATAATCCAGCACCACCAAAAATCTTCAAGACTCTTTTAGTGATTTCATGAGGAAATTTTTGTAATAATTCTGAAATGTTATCTGTCTTTTTTATTCCCACCCCCAATGAGTTAACTGTCACATTCTCCAGAACTATATGTGTGATAACATCGTCACTTGAATGAAGAATTAAGAAAGACAGTAATCCGATTTTCAAAATGTAAAGCAATGTCAGTTTTCTATTTTTATGAAATATAGTTATTCCTCATAAAAATGTATTATGTTTACATAATGGGTATCTGTTTTATGATGAAAGTGTTAAAATACATTTTTAAGAATTTCTCAATTGTCATTTTGAATACTATAAGTACTGATGTATTACAATCCAGAAATAAAAAAGCCCTTGAGATCTTCAGTATTCTTTAAGTGTGTAATGGGATCTTGAGACCAAAAATTTTGAGAGCTGCTATGAGACGGTAATAGATATTTTCTTTTCTGGTTGTGTTAAAGGAAAGAGAGTGGGGAAGATATAACCACATCTTAAGCTCCTTGGCATAAAAGTGGAATATATCAATTCTGATGCTATCCATTGGTAAGAACTAGCATGTGGCCCATGGTAAAGAAGGACGAAGGCTCTAGGAAACAAAAGCCCTATCAGGCAGTCTCTCCAGAGCTACAGTTTGACGCTCTGGCATGAGGAGCACAAATCTTTGGTAGACAGACAACTGTCAATTCCATAATGTCCAATATAACAGTAATTATTCTCTTGGAAAGATATTTAAATTATTTGGAAGAAAATTCCTGAGTTGAGTTTTCTGTATGCCCCCTTATAAGGTAGATGAATCATTCTTCTTTGAATAATATAGCCATTTTCCAAAAGCAAGATGAGCAAGCCCAAGAAAATGAGTAAAAATTATTCAAGTCCTTAAAGAGATAGATACATCACACTGTGCAGCATTTACCATAGAAAGTTGTACGGGTTGTACACTGAATAAAGTTGACAGCCACAGAGCTCCTCGGAAGCTGAAGTCCAGCCAGCTCTTCTTAGCAAACTATTCACCCTAGTACTTGCCTGTTGCACCCCCAAAAGAGGCACGTTTTATTTTTTTAAGAAAAGTTCAAATTTACTTAATGGTATGCTTTTACGTAATTTGCACAAAGACATCATACAGGCCATCAGCAGCTCTGTCTGTTGACTCTATGAAGACAGACATTTTAAATGTCTTATTGTTCTATTTCAGGACCTAAATTAGTTCCTGATGCATAGTAAAAACTCAATAGATATTTGTTGAATAAATACACAAAAGCATTGAGCCATGGATCGATATGTAACTAGAAAGATGCTTATAATGGCATAGTTTAATACTCTGTCATTGACCTGGAGACTAGTCAACATTTTTATTAAAGTCTTAGCTATAGAAAGAGAAATAATAGGCCAGGTGCGGTGGTTCACACCTGTTATTCCGGCACTTTGGGAGGCCGAGGCAGGCGGATCACGAGGTCAGGAGATCCAGACCATCCTGGTGAACACGGTGAAACCCCGTCTCTACTAAAAATACAAAAAATTAGCTGAGCGTGGTGGTGGGCGCTTGTAGTCCCAGCTACTCGGGAGGCTGAGTCAGAAGAATGGTGGGAACCCAGGAGGCGGATCTTGCAGTGAGCCCAGTTCGCACCACTGCATTGGAGCCTGGACAAGAGAGTGAGACTCTGACTCAAAAAAAAAAAAAAAAAAAAAGAAAAGAAAAAGAAAAGAAAAAGAAATAATACTGATTAAATTTTCAGCTGACCCACATCTAAAAAAAAAAAAAAGCAAAGCAATTAATGACAGTATCAAGGTTCAAAAATAAAAATGGCAGGGTAAATAATTAGGGCTCTCACTAAAACAACTCAACCTAACCAAAAAAACTATCTTGCTTGTAGACAAATTAAAAAAATCAATTTTCTAACTGTATGAATGAGGAACCTTGACAAAAATTAGTTTATATTTTTTAAAAGCTGTAAACGCTTTTGTTGACTAAAATTATAAAAGTAATTAACAATATGATGCAGTGCTAAAAATAGCAAATGATTAATTAATGTATCCAAACTTAAAGTAGATTTATTTGCCATTATACATGTTAAGTATTATATCCAGTTTGAGATGTCATACTTTAAAAGCTTAGGTTTTTTCATAAAGACAGAATTTTTCCAGAACAATATTTGGCCTACAGAGACAGAATGAGGGGGGAAGCAATTAGCGTTCATTCAATATTTGTCAAGCAAGTGACAATTGTTACCATCTCCCAGGGAGGAGTCCAGTGAGGGGAGAATAGTAAAGAGGATAGCAGTGCCTCCCACTGGAGCAGGAGTCATGGAATGTTAACCCACTGCATGGTTTGCAGGTGTTGGGATCTCCAAGAAAGACTCAAACGAGTACAGGATGGAATAATGCTTTACTATCATATAGAAGAGACAGAGAAAGCCCAGTTTCAACAGTGAGTATCAGTTCAGTTTCTTATGACCAGTGGGTCTCGTCTCACAGTTGACACAGAGATGACCTGCATGCACCCGTCTTGGGCAGCAGGTGAAGGACCTCATTTCCTCCCAATCAGGGAGAGACATAACAGGGGATGCCATGTGATGAACATGCTTAGGCAGAACAAAAGAATACACATCTCTTCCGGAACAGGAAAAATATTCCCAAATAAAGAGATACACCCAGTGCAGGCTATGAAAGTTGTCTATCTTTTTTAAAGAACTGGTTCCAGACCCAAAGCACATTCTTAGCCAAACATACAAGGATTAAAAGACTGCATACCCCACTTTGGGAGGCTGAGACTGGCAGATCACGAGGTCAGGAGACTGAGACCACCCTGGCTAACACAGTGAAACCCCGTCTCTACTAAAAAAATACAAAAAATTAGCCAGGTGTGGTGGCGGCGCCTGTAGTCCCAGCTACTCAGGAGGCTGAGGCAGGAGAATGGCGGGAATCCGGGGGACGGAGCTTGCAGTGAGCTGAGATCCGGCCACTGCACTCCAGCCTGGGCGACAGAACAAGACTCCGTCTCAACAACAACAACAACAACAACAACAACAACAACAACAAAAAGACTGCATACCCGTGATGGCGTTTCACAGCAATATTTATTTTCAAATATTTGAATAATTGTTTTTGTTGTTGTTTGTTTGTTGTGTCTTCCAAAACAAGTCCAATTTTACTTTGAGTCACTCTAGATGGTAGGACCTGAATTTATATTGGAAAGGTACATGGACGCATACTACACCTCAAAATAAGAAAAGGTGTCAAACAATTAAATCTATCAGAAACCAAAATGGGCCACATTTAAATAATTGTGCTTTTTCTTCTAGATCACATTCACAAAGATCACAGATACTAGTGCCATGGCGAATAATTGTCCCCTTTTTCAGGAAACGTAGATGACTTTGAAGATTTCTATCTTGGCCAAGATTCTGTGCTACAGTGTGATTCTAATTCCAGTGTGAAGTAACAATAATATTAAATAGAAAACAAAACAAACAGTATCTTCTTCATTCATTGCTATAGCAAAATGTTTATGGATTGGGTCATGTAAACAACTGAGCTCCCATCTCACCAAAATGTTAGAAACTACAAATGTATACACAATTACCCCCCTAATTCTGTCTCTCTGCTCCCCACCTTTCTCTGCTCTCAAGAGCGAAGTGATTTCACCAGTTGTAGAGGTAAGTTCTAATGCCACCTATCATGACTCTGTATCCTTACTTTATCACTCTCGTCCATTTCTAACCTCAAACTCCATAAAATGTTAGCATATTCATTCATGCATTCATGAAGTCATCCTGCGTAGAGAGGCCATCCTATTAACAAGGATATCCAAAAGACATATTCATTAAAGAGTCTCTTTTCTAATCCACAGCAATAGTGAAGTTATCTTGTGCAGACATGTTTTATTTTTGTCACTTTTAATCATTATACTGACCTAAAACATTTTTTAAAAATAGTGTTTCAGTTTATCTCACTCATTGTATTTATTCCTACATTAAAAGTTGGTTTTCTCTGAAAGTCTACATATTAGGTTTTCTAAACAGTGAGATAACACAATGAGATTATAGAAAAAAAAGTGGATTTAAATTTTCTAATTCATATAAGCTATATACCTACATACAGATACTATTATAAAATTTGGTGAAAATGCTAGGAATGACACGTAGAGTCTATTTTCTATAAAACTTTTTTAGAATACAATAGAAACAACTTGTCTTAGCACATTGAATTCAAAGAATCTTTGCATGGAAATAACACAAACAGCATGATTGTCATTTATAAAAGGAAAAAAAGCCTAGAAATTGACAAATGCATACATTGTAAATTAAAATTTCACTGTGACATTATTTCTTATGCAATAGATTAGCAAACTATTTGAAAATGTATCAAAGTATACTTTGTTCTAGAACAAAGGGAAATAGAAAAATATATTGCAGGTGAGCATGCCTAAAAGTGGTACAATGAAAACATTTAACAATATCTAGTAAAGTTACAGATGCATTTAGCTTTTGCCCCTGAAAATCTCATATCTAGGAATGTATCCCAAAGATACATTAGAAAAAATATAAAAAGCTATAGGCACAAAGCTATACATCAAAGGATGGTTTTTGTATAAGTGAAAGAGTGGAAACAACCCAAATATCTATCAATATGGGACTTACTTAAGAAATAACGGCAGGCTTCATAAAACAGAGAGCCCTCTGCTGCTGTAAGAATAAATGAGGAGGCTTCTATATGTTACTATGAAGTGAAATTCAGATTTTTCATTATTGGGGAACAAAAGCAAGATAAATAATAAATGTAATTTGTCACCGTTTAAGAAAGGAAAGAATGTGAATATATATGCCTATATTTGACAAACAATGGAATGAAAAAATAAAGTGTGTTTTTTTGAATACTTACCTACAGGCAGAGTGAAGGCATAGGATCAATGGAACAGGGATAGGAGCCAGACATCTTTGAATACACCTGTTTTCATATATTTAAAAAAGCCACCCTCCCAAATAAAAAAGAAAATAAAACAAATAAAGCAAATTCTGTAATCTGTTTGTGACATAGCTACCCAGAAAGTGGTTATTTCAAGAACCTGTAATACATCATGTAGCAGTTTATCCCTGATGTGAGATATGCCAGAGGGGAAAAAAAAAAAATAACTGCAAAAATCGTTTTCAAAAAATTCTTAAATTGATTTCACTAATCAAATTGTTGGTGAAAATTGGCATTGTCTCTTAGGACTTTTATGGAAGCAATTACGTGATATCTTCATTCCATCATTGCTGGTATTGCTGTGAACCGGTATTTGCCATGTGGCAGAAAGGAGATTTAAATTAGAGTTGATCAAATAAAAATTCAAGTGGTTTTAAACTGTAATTGGAAGAATCAGTTGAACTCATAGTATATTTAAGCTTTTTTAAAAAGTAACCCTACCTCCACTCACTGAAAAGAGTTAAAATTAATGACCTAAAATTGCCTATAAGCTAAAAGGAATTAAGGCTCCTTGGAAAAATGGCCATTCCAGATATGGATCTGATACATACAAGATGAGACTAGAAGTTTGTACCTCTTAGTAATATAGACATCAAATACCACCTTAGTCATGCCAAAGGGAGTATAAGTAAATTTGAAGAGGCTTCCATTGGCCAAGGAAGGGACAAGATGGATAATTGTTGCAATGTAGGGAAAATATCAAATATATTTGAAGTAATGATTTTGCAATTATATTAAAACACACCAAAAAATCTTATTTGGTTGAACTATACTAGATAACAGACATGTTAGTTTAAAAAATGTTGAGTAAAAGAGAAAATTCAATCATTTATTCATCTTTTCTATGTGTATTTTGCCCAGTAGGAACCAAACAGAGGATAATGGGAATTTTGTATTTCTGGAAATATTGCATGTTATAAATGAATAAAGAATTCAAATAATCAAAGTAGATCTATTACTAATAGCTGTCAAATAACAGAAAGAAAGATAAAACTATGTGCCTACTAATTCAACAACATATCACCACCAATGAAGGAGATTCAGCAAAAATATCATACCTGAATCTGATCAAGCTTCTAAATTCAACCACCAATGAATAGGCTATATATTGACAAGACAAATATGCTAAAAAATACTATGAAGATTCAGTAGGCTAGGTTGGGACTGTGGGAAACTCTAAAGAAAAGAGTATAATATTTTTCCAACACACAAACATCAAAGAAAAACAAAGAAAGATGAAAGGAAAATGTCCGTCAAAAGAGAGGTCGGCAGCACATTTCAAAACAAATGCACTGTGAAAACTTTATTTGGATACCTAGTGAATTAAACTATTAAAATATATTTATGATAAATTATAAATTAGAATCCTGATTGCTATTTTGTATATTAAGAAATTTTGTCTTAGGTAGATGTTATCTCAACTTCCTGGGCCCAACACAAACACATTCCTCAGCCCTGGGCCCAACACAAACACATTCCTCAACTCAAAGACAACCATATATCTCAACTTTGGAAAAACACCACCTGGAGAGTCCCCGATAAGGTCACAACCGTTTGTGGTTTTACTGAAAGTGTGGGAACCAATAGAAAAATGCCAAATCTATAACTTAAAATGTTAACCAATTGTAATGCTGTAACCAAAAGAATTCCCTTATTCCTCTGTAACCTTACATATCCTGTTTACATCAGGCTATAAAAAGCGAGCACACGCCTCGTTCGGGGCCCTCTTGTATGCTGTGGAATGGAGGGACCAAGTTCAAACTTGCAGTAAAGATCCTTGCCGCTTGGCTTTGACTCTGGACTCTGGTGGTCGTCTTTGGGGAATAAACGGTCTGGGCATAACATGATCATGGTAATGCTTTTTCATTTTTTTCAGGAATTTTTAATAGAGATACATATTGAAGTCCAGATTAAATGTTATTTCAAGGTTATTTAACCCTAACATTGTATGGTCTTCGTAGATGAGTGTGTTAGCTCAGGTTCCCCAGCAGGAGACCTCGAGTAAAGAATTCATGGGCACATTTTGTTACATGAGTATACGCACTGCTACAGAGAACAGAACCAGAGTAGGTGAAAAGAAGTAAGATTTTATGCAAAGTCCTACAGAAGGTAGCATTAGCAAAATCCTGCAGTGGAAGTCAAGAGTATACACAAATCTTTGAGACTTCCTGATTGAATGCAAAGGAGCCAATGACTACATCTGCCAATGACTGTTTGAGGGCTGCCCAGGGGCTGGTAAATTGATTCAATGCAAAGGAGCCATACCCTACGTCTGCCAATGACTGTTTGAGGGCTGCCCAGGGGCTAGTAAATTGCCAAACACTTCTGTCTTGGAAATGAAGGTATGGAGGCACACAAATAGGAAACTGAAGAATTGACTGAATGCTGCAATCACTTAACGTCGAACAAGATTAGTCAGGAGTTGATACTTGTGGAGACCGGGTGACAGATAGTGGAAACACGGATGTTCTCTCTGTATTGTTCTGTGTACTTCTGAAATTGCTTCATCCCCTCCTTAAAAAAGTTTAAATGATAAAAATATTTCAAAAACTAAAATAAAAGGCTGATTTCAAAGTAGTCCCCATCTAAGGTATACCTTGAGATATCAAGTTGGAGGTTCATGTATCAAGGTGTTAGTGAAGTGCTAGAGAAAGGTGTGGCTGAGCTCCACAGAGGGAGCATGAGACAGAGTTTCAAAAGCTCAGTGTCTCATTGACTCCAGGCCAGCACACTCCCACCTCCTTCCAAAGAGGCGATCACCCCCACACGATAATCAGTCAAGAGCTGTCACTCGTAAACTCCTTTAGATGGCAAAAGTCTTTACACCAATTAACTAGAACCAACTTGGACAAAAAAGAAAGGGTACATTTAGCCTGATGATTCAACTGCAGGATAAACCAGAATCAAATAAGATGGTCAGCATTTATTCTCAACATTACTTGGATACAAAAGTATGCCCCTGGCTCTCATAGTTTCCATGCAATGCATTTTTAAGTACAAACAATAATACGCCTATAAAAAGGGCTTCTGTTTACCTCATAAAAATTGAACTAAAATAATTTACCACTCTGAAGCCATTAATTTTAATGAGAACCCAGTCTCCAAGCAAATGAGACTATCTTGAGAGTAACTAAGTAAGATTTTCACAAAAACGAAATCTTTCTAACAAGCAGCAAGCTAGGAAAATGGGTTCTGGATTTTTGTTCTGACTCCACCTCTTTGTTTGTTTGTTCGTTTGTTTTTCAGATGGAGTCTCGCTCTGTGGCCCAGGCTGGAGTGCAGTGGTGGGATCTCGACTCCCTGCAACCTCCGCCTCCTGGGTTCAAACAACTCTTCTGCCTCAGCCTCCCGAGTAGCTGGGACTACAGGCGCTCGCCACCACCCCCGGCTAAATTTTGTATTTTTAGTAGAGATGGGGTTTCACTGTGTTGGCCAGAATGGACTCCATGTCTTGACCTCATGATCTGCCCTCCTCAACCTCCCAAAGTGCTGGGATTACAGGCGTGAGCCACCACGCCCAGCCCCTGACTCCACTTCTGAACTGACTTTGGGAATATCATTTAACTTTTCTGAGCCTCTATTTTCTCAGCTGTAAAATTAGGAAATAATGTTTACATCAAAATATTACTGTGAAAAATAATTGAGATAGTAATAGTGCACATTATATACTGTAAAGTATTATTCACCTATCTACATATCCTTATTCTGAATCCAATACTTCAACCAAGTTCAAAGGAATACTGTATAAATTAGAGAATTAGTCATCAAAGTTATTTTACCATTGTTCTTTCTCACTTTTAAACAATATGAATTATAAAACCTGAGAAATGGAACAGACACAGAGCTTTTACTTTATGTAAATTTCTCCTCTGCACTTGCCATCTCAAAACATATTTCATCGTTCAATTCATATATTTATTCAAAAGGTTCACCCTACTACACGAGGAATAGGCAAAGGAAATGATTTTTTTTTTTTTAATTTACTATGAGGCTGAGCTGTTCCTTTTTTCCTTCTTTCTTTTTTTTTTGTTTTTGATTTAACTTTTGTTTTAAGTTCATGGGCACATGTGCAGGTTTATTACACAGCTAAACCTGTGTCATGGGGTTTGCTGTGAAGATTATTTCATCACCGAGGTAATAAGCCTAGTGCTCTTCTTTCTTGAACTGTTCTTTGTTTGATTAGCAAGGGAAATGTTAAATGTCTAACCTCTGTGAACACTTACGAGATGATCATTTACTAATTCTTCACTTAATGCTTAGACATTGAATTTTTAAAAAATGTCCACTTGTTCATATTTTTGTCTTCCAACTTTGTTTCAACTCCCCACTAGCCAACATTTCGAGAATGGTCTCTGAGTATGTACTAGTTTTCCGTGACTGCCTTAGTAAATTGCCACAAACTTGGTGGCTTAAAACAACAGAAATTTATTATCTTACAGTTCTATAGGCCAGAAGTCCAAAATCATGGTGTCAATAGATCTTTTGTCTTAGCCTGCTTTATGCTTCCATAACAGAAGACCTGAGATTAGGTAATTTATAAATAGCAGAGATTTATTTCTGTCAGTTCTGGAAGCTGGGAAGTTTAAGGTTGAGGGTCTGGCATCCGGTGAGGGCCTTCTAGCTGGATCATCTCATGGTGAAAGACAGAAGGGCAAGAGAGAGAACCCACCCTTTAAAGTGATGCAAAACAACATGGCATTAAAAGAGGGAGGGCAGGGTCTTTATGCATTGCTGCCTCTCTTTCCTCTAGTTCTTGGTCAACACTTTGGTTACCTCATGGCTGCTTACCCCACAATCATCTGCTGTATGTTCTGTTTACTGTGAGCTGCTAAGTTTACCTTGTGGGAGCTGATTCATAGGCTGAAAGAAGAGAGTCTGCAAATCATCTCATCCTAGAATCTAAAAAGTGGCAGGGAATAGAGGCCACATACTTATATAATTCAGATCTCTCCAATTAGGACTTTAGCCCCAAGAGAGAAAACAGAGACACTATTCTAGCTTCTAGAGAATAAGGACACTCTCCTCCTTTCCTTTCTCTGCTTCTCATTGACCATCCCCAGTGTTATGAAAATGGCCACCGCACCATTTCCTTTTCCCATATCTTCTTTTCTTCCTCCAAAATGAAAAGCTGTAGAAACAAAAAATATAGTCTCTAAACGTCAAATGAGCTTTCTGAATTAAGTCAGCCAGACTAACCATTGATATATTAAAGAAGTTGATAAAGAAATTTACAAATTCCTTTTTCAGTCTAAGTTGCCTGATTGAAAAGCCTCATACATCTCACTGCCAGATCCTTGTAGAAAACATAAAAAGTTAAAGATTTTCTAGATGTCTCATTTTGATTATTTCAGCAACATTTTTAATAATTTCCCATCCCACTCCGATTTACCCTAACCCTCTTCAGGTCCTGGGCATGAGAAATGCATATTTTGGCTAAATATGGTAAAAATTTTGTACTCTATATCTTAACCTTTTTGATAATAAAATAAGAGGCACGAAAATGAAAAAGGCAACCAGAAGATCACAATTAGTAAGAAGCAGCACAGAAATGAAGATGAAGTGGAACAAAAGGCCTCATCAGGGATCTTTGTGAAGCCAGCAGCTTCCAAGCTTCTAGCAATTTCTCCTCACCCGCCTTGTTTCCCTATTTCTGTCCTGGTTTCTTTTCTTCTTGTCTCCACGAGGGCTCCCCAGCTTGCTTTTCTTCATCAGTACTCCAGCAGTTCCTTCTAGAAGATCTTCCTGTGCTAGGGCCAACAGCCTTCTTGCCAGTTTCACCAGCTGCTCAGCACCGATGCTGGCATCTCCTATTTAGGGCCTGCGTTTTTTTTTTTTTTTTTAATGCCCTCCACCCCGACCCTGCTTCCATACTCAGCAAGCAGCTGATTTCCTTTAGCTCCAGTTTAACAGCATTAGCTCAAAGCCCCAGTGTGACAGAAACTTAAAAGTGCGTCCATCAGGGAACTTTGCCTATATGGAATGGCAAGAAATCTAAAACACACACAGAGAGGAAGGAGCCCCTTACATGGCTTCACCCACATAAAGGGGGAACAAGTTTCCCCAGCATAGGTGGGACGGAGGAGAAGTGAAAGGCTTTCCTTAAACCAACTCTGTGTACATGCTTGGACAACTTGACAGTGCATGTTTAGCTTTAATCAGAAGATCTCTGCACAGCCTCAAGACCTAACCTCAGTTTCCAGCACGCAGTGCTCACTGTGCCTTAGCCTGTAAAATCAGTGAATGCTCGGGTGCACATATGCACAGTAGCTGACTTCACACAATGGGTAGAAATGGCACTCCAGGGCCAGAGCTTGCCCTTTGTTTAAGGATGGATCAGATTCATCCTACAGTTTATTGTTTTTAAGATTACAAAAGTGTGATATTAGTTCCCTTGCCCATAATTCATGTCCTTTGAGTCATCAGATGACATGATGACTCATGAGTTTCTGCCTTTATAGGTCACATTTTAATCTTATATGAATTTCTTATGAAAAATGAGAAAAGCATCCACTCATCATACAAAAGGAACACGAATGAGTTCGCACTGAAAAAAAGATGACAAAAAGGAAAAAGAACCTAGCCAATGATTCAGCAAAATTCTATTCTTTGACAGTCTTATCCACTGGAATAGTCAGAGGTGAGTAAATACACAGTTTTCTTCATATTAGCGAGGAGATCATCCTTGTCTTTAGTCAAACTCAGAGTCTTAGTTTTCTTTTTTTCACCAAGTTTATTTGTTTTTTATTTTCCACTTGGTAAAATATAACTTCTGCTGGGGCTGGTTACTTAAATGTTCTATCTTGAGTTTAATTTTAATCACATGGCATTTTAAATCTGAAAATGCACCAAAAACTTTTATTTAAATCATTGAAAAATATCCCTTTCCTGCTATTGAAATTTAATTATTATAAGAACAGTACCACTATATTAAAATATAATCACCTTACTCCTTTTGGCTTCATGACAGTGTTCATAAAGTGCTTAATATTCATGTAACATGCTACCTCACCCTGTAATATCACTATATTTATGGAAAGAAAGTATAATCCTCTTTACTGGCTCAGGTTAATTCCAATAAAATATTAAATCCATTTTCTAATCTAAATGAGTTCATTAGGAGAGGCATGGTACTGAGAATAGCAAACTCTCCAGAGTTCAGCTTCATTACATTTCCGCGGTGTGCGTTTCCAGAGCTGTTGTACTACATTTATGAGGATTTATCTGTACTGTTCCAAAAACATTCATCCTAATTCTACTCCTTCTGTGCATGCTAATCATGAATATGTTAAGTGGAAATACTAAGCTTGTAGCCAATCTCATCCCCAGATGGGTTCAAGTTATGATTACAGAAGCAAATTTGCCATAAGCACTCTTAGAGCAGTGCCAGGGAGGAGGAAATGAAGGTCTGGAGCAGCACTCAGGAGAAAAAAAAAGACAGAAAAAGAAAGACAGTTTGAGACAGAGTAGGAGTGTCATAGATGTTAGAGACAGAGAGAGAATAAAAAAAGGTATTTCCAGATTGCTGTGTCTCAGAGAGACTTCCAGTAAATTATAAATAGACCTGTTCTGAAGAAATTTGAAATAAATGCAAGAATCAAATCATTACCTTTAACTGTTTGGAGTCTCCACAAGTCTATAATCCATAGTTGAACTTTACATTATTCATCTTATTATATCTAGCAAATCTTCACGCCATTAAGACTTCCATTTGAATGGAATAATGAACCTTTTAAGAAGGAAGACAAGACCAACCTGGGATGTTCACGTCGTAAATAATTATACAATCCCCAACTGTCTGGCCATGGAGTGCCTTGACCTGTTCTATTTATTCATTTATTTATTTTTACATATACCTAGTAGATTTGTTTTCTTTCCTCTGAAGGTAAGAGAAACAATAATAGGTTATTTGATTCATGTATTTGAGGGTGAACCCATCAAAAATCCTTGTCACTTCCTTTATGTTAGCATTGGCAGTGACTTCATAGTAAAACTATTTTAATCTACATTCCACATATTTAGTCAACAAAACAAAGATTTCCCAAATAGACAGGTGGTAGACATTAACCTTTTTTAGTAGAAAAATGAGATGAAAATAAACAAGAAGCAAGTTGTTTCTGACTGTTGGTTATTAAAGCTAGATACGGGTTCATCTTCATAAAGTCTGCAATAAATGGTGAGCCTAAAGTGAAATCCAGCAGCCACTGGTTGTCACTGTTGTACCACAAAACAGCAATTGCACGTATATTCTTTCAAAAGACTGCCTTTTGAGAACAGTTTGAAATGATGTATTTGACTATTGAGCACACAAACCTGCAAGGCTCCACGGATTTCAGTCTAGTATTAGACATTTTGATGTGGGAGTTTGACAGAAAAGTAGTTCTATATGAATGATATTGAAATATGAAATAAAGATTTCATTGTATGTTTAAATGAATACTCTGTTTTTAAATGGTCATGTGAGATACATACTACATCTGTTAATTAAAGAACACATTCGTTCTGATGTTTAAACTAAATATTATTATGTTAACACCTAGTGTGTATAATTGATCACTTCGAGGCTTAGATACATTATTCAAATGAAGTGTTTTCTAATGATTGAGCTTATATCATTTTTAAGCAGTAGATGAGTAGACAGCCT
This sequence comes from Piliocolobus tephrosceles, assembly GCF_002776525.5. Taxonomy (NCBI): domain Eukaryota; kingdom Metazoa; phylum Chordata; class Mammalia; order Primates; family Cercopithecidae; genus Piliocolobus; species Piliocolobus tephrosceles. Next base: position 22,149,667 of record NC_045435.1, on the reverse strand, counting down.
TGACATAATCTTCCCTTTTCCCAAATCTGATTAAAACTGGCAAGACAAGAAATCAATGGGATCCTTAATATAAAATCCCCAAATATTCTGCTGTGTTTGAAATTAATTAAGTACTGTGAGGCAGAAGCCTCAAATCAATAAACATCCATGATGGTAGTGTTAAAGATGGGAGGAGTTGGCAAGAAATCAGCCTACTGTTTGTGGTTGTAAGATGATTATCTACTCTAAGAAATTAAAGGTTAAAATTAGAACGATTGGGCTTTGGCAAAATGCAGAGACAGGTTTTGAAAGGCAAGAACAGTGACTGTGTTTCTGAAGATGATCTTCTACGTTTGGAAAATGATACTTCTTAAGAAAACATGAAATAGTACTTCAATTGCACCTTCAATAAAATCAGATGCTTTCCAAGTTGAGTCAATAATCAATTTGAAAAATAGACACTGGTGTTTTCCCGGGATCACAGTGAGAGTGGCATCGGGAAGGTGGGGAAGCTGAAAGTATCAGTGGTGTTTTATGTATCATTTCTACACAACTAGCTCAACTATGGAGTCTGCCTTCACATGAGTTTTCCAGATTAAATACTATTGCTTTTCACGGTCATTCTTTCTTGCATTATGTCTATCTTCTCTACTTCTTTCCCTTCTTTCTTTCTTTTTAACTTCTTGCTTCCTTGCTTTCTGTTTTACTTAACCTCAGGCGTGAGCTGTAATCCAAAAGCAATGTGGTAAATGCATAATCAGGAAAGAGAATATAATTAATGCTATACCTATATCATTAAGCAATAAACATTTGTCTCATTATTGAAAATTTTCTGATTAAAAATAGGTAAATAAGTAAAGAAATCACTACAATCACGCCTCTTGTGTGGGATTCTATTTCCATTCAGAGGTAAGCATTTCAAATACGCTGATTTTTTCCTTAATATGGCAAATGAGAATAATTGTCTTCTCTTGAAAGAGGCAATCACAGTGGCAGAAACAATTTCACAAGAAAGAGATGTATGTCTAAACGTTATACTATGCAAAGAAAGCTTCTCAATCATGGTATCTATTCATATCAACTTCTCAATGTGTTCTTTAATCCAAATGTTTTTAAAATCAGAGGAAGAGTAGCCACATAATCAATACAGGTACTTGTGAAAAATGACAGTTTCTAGCCTTTATATAAGACCTAGAGAATAAGGATCTAAATACGTATTTTCAACAAACTTGACATGATTAGGAGCATTAAACTTTGAGAGTCACTCTTTCTGTCTCATTAAAGAAGAGACGAAATGAATATATGACATTACAAATGTTATAATTACATCATTTTCATGGTCAATGAAGTCAAATGACAAGGGTTTTATGGTTTAGATGAACAGCTCAGAATAGAAGGTAGCTTTATATTAATATTTATTTCCTAATATAATTATATATTTATAATGAGATATTTCATAAACCACATGGAATATAAACACTAATTCAAGAAAGAGATCTTTTAAAAACATGTAGGGTGAAAGCGGTTCTCACTAAATGTATGCATTCATTGGCCGCAATAATAACATCCAAAAAAGGTCTCCACATTTCTTCTGTCCTGTGTCAGCTTTGGAATCATCGTCCTGTTTACTAAGGTTTCAATGAGTTGTTAATAAATTACTTGAGGAAAGTTTCTTTGTGTTCCAATTCTTTGCATGTCTAAACTACTCAGCTCTATTCAACTAGTAGGTATAGGGTAACCATTTGGTGAATTAGGAAGTTAATTAAGCACACACTGCATACTTCCCTAAGGCCATAGCTATATTCTCTAAACATTTAGGGTAAAGTACATTTTTGTAAATTAAATAACCTTCAATTTAGTGCTTAAAGTAAAATCATTTAATATCCAACTACACTCTGGTGCCGCACGACCTCCATGTCCTCCGAAAGAGGTGCAAGGAATGCATAAATAGCCTCAACCAGAGGAGAAGGGACATAAAAGATTGGAAGGAAAGACGGCATCAAGGTGTAGTGCAGACATGGCCAAGCTGAGATTTAAGGCTGTGACCCTTTCTAGTCTCCTCTCCATTTTAGAGTTAGAAGCCACCTTCAGGTTGTAGCAGGGGCACAAGCCAGCCAGCTAGAAGGCGACAGTTCCCAACTTGCCTGGTGGCTAGGTGTGGCCAAGTGACCGAGCTCTCTCCGTTGGGATATGAGATTGCACATATATCATTTTCGTGAAAGGAAATTCCTTTACCTTTTTATTTTTATTTTCTTCTCTAGGAAGTTAAAGTGTTAGTACAGTGGTGACCCAGCCTCAGTCCTGATGAAGTATAACACTCTAGAGGAAGCACAATAATGTAATAGAAGAAATCTTGGGACTTACCAGACAGATGAGAAGAAAGTACAGTTTTAACTTGTCTGAGGTGCCACATTTTTAGCCCCTCTATCTTAGCCTATAACTGAATTAGACCACACACAAAAATATGTTGTAACTATGTTTAAATGCATTAATTCACTCTGTTTTTATGACTGGTCATTGTCCTGAGCAGAAGGAATAAGGGGAAGTTTAATTGGTGGAGTGAGAGAAACTCCAAAACAAGGAAGCATGAAGAGGCAGTCAAAATCTTGGAAGAGAATTGAGAAGACTGTTTTTCCTACTGAATAAGACAACCTGAGGGCAGGCAGCATGCTTTAGTCTAAAGATAAAGTGAAATGTTTAATATTTTAAAGTGAAAAGAAATTTAGTTCTTTTCTTCCCTGGGAATAAATGTCATATCCAGAAGATACCTAGAATAAATACAAATTATTTAATAATTACTTAATAAAATTAGATAGCAAGCAGTGTATGAATGAAATCAAAAGTAAAAAGACCCCAATTTAAAGTAATTTAAAGAATACTTGGCTCCCCGTTGTAACTCATTCAATACAATGTCTTAAGACACTTTTATTTCTTAAAAACGAGGGTCATACCTGACTCCTTCTAATATATGAAATAGTAGTATCTTAAACTTAGATTTTCAACTACATATAATAATACTGTGGGTTTCAATTCATGACTAAACCATTTAAGCTAGATGTTTTAGGTCTCAGATTTGTGTATGCCACTTTTTCCTTCTTGTGAACCAAAAATATCCATGACTTTAAAGTTGAAATAAGCTACCGCCGCTTCACGTTTGTAAAAACTGTGATCGTTTGAGAAGTCAATACAGAGAATAAGCAAAACAGGGTGTTGACAGTGCAGAAAGGGCTATTGTAAAGACAGAGAAAGCTAAAATAAATGACAAGACTTCCTGTTTCTCACCCTCACCAAGATGACATCTGTGCAGCAAAGTCAACCAGCCCAGCCATTGCCTGACTAGCCTCTGGTGGTTGCCAATCACTCAGCTTCTAAGGATTCTATTAGAGGCTTTGTCAGACTCCCAGATTTTGAACCAAGTTATTTTCCTCAACTATGCAGGAAGAGGGCATGTGTCATCTTACTCCAGCCCTGCCCTCTGGCCATTCGTCTTCTCTCTTTACCCTTAGCAAAATTTCCTGAGTGACTCTTACAGCCCAATAAATTATCTCTATGTAGTAAAAATGCCTGAGTCTTATGTTTTGAAAACCTGTCTGTATATAGTATAAATGTCAGCATAATTTTGCAAGAAACTGTCTCTATGCTTTTTAGCCAAATAGATCAAATAGGACAGAAAGGGAAAAGTGATGGCCTCTCCTTTCTCTTTTCCTCTATAAAATGAGTGTGTGTGTGTGTACATATATATATGTATAATTTTAGGTTGACTTTTTGATCACTACATCTGATTAGAACAGAACAGAGACTCTAATGTTGAAATTTTGAGACAATATGGTAAGGGAAAACCATGTAGTAGGAAGTCTTCTGAAAATTCACTAGGAATAAATTCATCTGATTTGTTATTACCCATTGCTGTAATTTTTAAAAACTATGGCATACATAAAGTTACTAAATCAGTGAGAGTTTATATTTGCAAAATTGATTCAATTTGAAGTCAAATTACATTCTTTTTATTAAAGTGAAATATTAAGTATGCCTTGAACCTTCAACCTGTTATCATTACATTTTACCTATTATTACAATGACTACTCAATTTGTTCCATTCTTATTTTCCATTCTATGCTTCATGCATTTATAGCAATGAGAATTACTATATATTTGAACTCTTCATCCTCTCCAGCTGCTACAGAACAGCTAAAAAGAAAAGGAAAATAAAACACCACCACAAGACCGTCATTGTTCTTATCTGAACACTGTCACACAGACAAAGTTGAAATATCTAAGATTTCCATCCTTCTTGGAAATGGTTTTCAGCTTAAAGGCATTTGACCTGGAGTGCGGTTGTATTTCAGTCAGCCTACTGAATGGTATCTAGAGAGGCCCATCAGCAGAAGCTTAGCAGAAAAATGTGAATACAAGTTCAAATATCTGGTAGCTGAGAAAACTGGAGGAGGGCAAATCAGCTTGAATAGCAAAGCTAAATTCTATCAGAATGGCAAAAGTCATTTCCAAAACAAGACATCTCGGGAAAGCATTAATTGTGAAATCTCAGATAAGTGTTGACCTATTTGACTGAAGGTCATCGTAAAGAGCTCTGAAACCATTCCTTGGGATGTAAGACTAAGACATTTTTATTAGGGGTAAAGAGATAAGTTGCATGGCCAGAAGGTGTTGGTGTAATGTGGCATGTAACCTTTCATAGTATCGTCGATGAAAATAACTTATTTCAAAAGCCAAGAGCTTGACAAGGATTCTAGCAGAATACTGACATAGCATATGAGCAGAGTCTAAGGAATTTTATTCCAGGATGTCTAGCCAGGATATTTATAAACAGGAATCAATTCTAAATTTCTAAATTGACAGCAGGGTAGATTACGCCAGGCTGAGCAATGAGGATATTTTCTGATACGTGTAGAAATGATCAGGAGAGAGAAAATGTTCAAAACTCATAGATTGGCACCAGGTTAATCAAGACAGGTGTTAATGCCTGGGTCACTATTCTCTGTATTCAGAGATGATGGCACAAAAGTCATCACTGCCTGGTGTTATACAACATTTTTTCTCACATTGAACAACCTGATCTGTGAGGACTGCACATAAGCATTGTCTGCTGGGCCACTTGGCAGCAATTTTCAGTCTATTTCTGTAAATTGAACTTCACAGTGCCCTTTGAATGTTTCCCCTTCCAGATTGCAGGGACTCCAATGCTGTTTAGTTTACAGGGCTCACTTTCAACTTCAGCTACCTGCCAACATAATGGGGCCTAGATGAATCGAATGGTGCACCTCATGTTTCTTAGCCCAGTAAAACTCCCACCAGCAGAGCAAGTGGAGCTCTTTGCAGGTTTAGTGGAAGATAGAGGAAACTCATCAGAAGGGGAGTTGGTTATCTCTTTCTAGGCTTCGAACAGTGGGAGATTCAAACTGCCCCACTTTCTGCCCCAGGGTCTCCTTCATGATTCTGTAAGATTGTTGTAGGTGGCTCTTCAAGAACAAGTGAGCAGGATTTCTTACGCTTTTGCAAGCTTGTGCTGAAACTGACTGAACAGTACCAATCAGATATTCCCTTCCTAAGAATGGGAAGGTGATATGCACCAGGAATTTCTACTTGGGTGATGTGCATCGTGCCACATCCCAGTATCTATATGTTGGGAGCTTTAGCCCAGGTATCTCTGAAATGGTAACAAAGTAACTGTTTCTGTTCCCTCACCAGGACTTGAAATGCATGAAATTATCGACTCTGAAAAACAACAGAAATTTGTTGTTATGACCAGATGGAAGTAAATCACTGCCTCCCATTACAATCAGATTGCAAGGCGTTCCTGTATATGGGTGCATCTGTCCTTCCTTCAGACACGTTCACACAAAGGGCTTGGGGCAGATATCAGGGAAGACCAAGGAGGAAGTTTGAGTTTTTTATAAAAACTGGGAGGTGTCAGAAACAGCATGTCCATTTTCCTGGGAATTTCCTCTCTACCCTGGGAGTTTTCACGTTTATCTATTGGTAGAAAAGGAGAGCAGTTTGGTTACAGCAACACATTATTGCGATCCTAGTTGGATTTGCAAGTACTACCAAGGAAGTGAGCTCAGAAATTGAATATCCATTTATTGTACCAATATGGATAAGTTAGGAGGCCAACACTTTGAGCCTGCTAAAACTCATTTACTTGCAATGACCAATAGGCGGAAAGAAAACGAACAGCCCTGTAGTACATCAGCAATCCTCAAACATGCGTGACTGGACAAATCAAACCGCCTCCTTCCTTTGTGTGTTTTTTATTCCATCTATGTTTGCATTTAGTGCCTCTCTGAGCGTTCTAGTTCACACTGTCCTGCAGGAAAGTCCCAAAGCACTGTCCCATGTTCATACCCAATTTAGCTTACATATCAGTTACAGGAAATGGCTTGGGGTCCTTGGCTCCCTGTTGCCACCATCACAATCCTTTCTTGCAGGTAATCCCAAAATCAATTGTTTTTCTTCTAAATGTACATAAACCACAGTATACTTTTGTGAATCAAAACTATGTTTGAACCAGGATTTTATTTTCTGTTATATTAGAGACATTGGTTGATAATAAACTGGCTTATTTTTATCAAAACTCTTATATTTAGGTCTACTTAATTTTTTTTCCAAAAGCTTGTTTCCTTCCAGTCATTAATTCTGTTTATTTAAAAGTAATATTTGTACTTGAATACATTAATAGTTTCCATTGATGCTATTACTACTTATCATTTTACTTCCCCAGATATTTAAATCCAAAACACTAGTACTCCTTGTTGTAGTTACACCTCTATGAACCCCAAAGTATTCTTTAATACTACTCACACATGAATATAAAGGCTTCTAAATAAAAGGTCTGTTTGAAGAGTTTAAGAAAATTTCCAATAATGTGAATTGAAATAAGGCAATGCCTCAGTAGTCATAAAAACTCAATTTATCTACTTCAAAACACACCATTTAGCCACTTTTCAATAATTCACATGTCCTCCTAGCCCTTCTTTCCCAGGCTACCTGAATCTGTGGGATCCTTCTTTGAAATGAATAAAGTTCCCTGAGATTGTGATAAAACCATTGAGGTATATAAGTAAACATAAATATCACACACTATTTTACAGAGTTAGAAGTGATTGTTTTTCCCTGTTACAAATTTCTCACTGCTGTTAAAACTGTGGAATCTGCACTTGGCAGTGTGGGTGGGATCCCGGTATTCCAGTTTCACCTCTTCTACTTTTGGAGATTTAGGTTTCTTAGGCCACTCCACTCACAGCTCCAGCTCTCCTTTTAAACTGGAGCTTAAACAGAAGCTTTTCCTTTTAAGCCCATTTCAGAAAATGTGCTATTTCTCAATTGTCCCTAATGAAGCTGAATAAAGAACACACTTCCCTTTCGTACTTTATTTTTATTTTTGTTTTTAATAATAAGCGTAGTCAATTTCTAATCTGTGCCTTTATTCAAACACGATTAGTCCTAATCCTCTTTATTTCTTTTTAGTGACTCTCTCTTGCTGATTGCACTTGAACAAAACAGAGAACATTTCTGAATCTTCCTCTTTTTCCGGACTCCTTTGACAAGAAATGATGATGAAAATCCAATTTTGTTGATCGGATGTTTTTCTTCCCACGTGGATGAATCCTTTTGGTTCAAAAGAAATTTAGGTAAGGTTCAGGTTTATATCAAAGGAGAAATCCAAATTTTGCACTCAGTACAATGCCTGGAAAACTGTAAGTGCTTTCTAAATGTTTATGAAGTGATTAAGCAAATTAAATATTCTCTTTATTATTGCTATATTGATATAGCAAAATAAAAGAAATAAAAACAAAAAGCGCCATTCAGTTAGCAAAAGTATACTGTGTTAATAAGATACAAACAAAAGAGAAAAAACATAACCAAATATTCATATATTGAAAATATAAGTTTCTACCTTCTCTCAAAGTTAAAATTCTTCTTTCTCTATTAAAAAGAATTGACTAATTTTAACATAGATAATCTTTCAATCACTATCATTTTCAAACATTTTTGTACAGTGATCTATGGGGGGAAAAACAGAGTTCTAAGACTCAAGCGTTGGTATACGTAGAAGCTCAAACTGTAGAAAAATATTTATATATGAAGAGCAACTGCAACCTTGAGTAGGCTCCCCAGGCTGCTGGTTTTAAATCACAATGAATCAAGTGTTGAGGAAGATTCTTGATTTTATATCACCAGTGTCCCCAAGGGCAGGGGCAGAAACTCAATAAATACTTGTTGAATTGACTTTCAACACTTTGAGAAAGTAACTCTTTGGGGAACTGATGTTTCACTCTCTCTCTCAATTGTTCACAGCCCTTCCTGCCTAAAAGAGAGAGAAAAAAGAGAGAGAGAGCATCAGTTTTAATATTTGCTTTACATTTTCCATGTTTTTCTTAAATATTAACATTTCACAAATGGCTTAGTTAATAATTATAATTTTATTGGATTTAATGACAAAATAGTGAAAAAAGGAAAAGAAGTGTAATTTTAAAAAGGGAATGGAAAGAAATACTTGGAAGGGTAGAAAATCTGCCCGAAGTGGCAAAGAGTTTTATTATATAACATAAAATTGTGGGTTTGTATATGTGCACAAACATATATACACTATATACTTGTAATTTACATTTTCTAGAAATGAAATATAAAAGATTTGAGACATTTTCACTGGGTTAGTTTTGTAATATTTAAGTAGTAGAGATGATTATCTTTGGGAAATTTAAAATATCAGAATTGTCTAATAATTACTTTAAAAAACATTTTTCAGAAAAATATTTCCTTTCAGGGTCACCAACTATTTTAAATATGCTATTTTTTTCTAATACAAAATGCAGAATACTGTCTCCCTGACTTTTAGAGGACTATCTATTTTCACAGTATCACTGTATTTATATTCTCAGGAATCCTAATAATTTCAATTTTACAACAATAGTATGTTTAGGAGATGAGAAGCTATGAAAATGTTGAAAAGTTTTCAAGATTTTACATATTATGAATGTACATAGAAATGTGTCATATTTATAATTAAGACAACATTTGGATTGATTATTTTTATTTCAACATTTAAAATCAGATTCAATAGTTTTTTAGTTTTGTTTTGTTACAGCAAAGAAATGATAATGGTCTCAAAGACCTGTAAAGCTCATTCTATTGAGGCCATTTGCCCCTAATTTTTTTTTTTAATGTCAGACTAGTTACCACCTTGGAACAGTGCAGCTTTAAGAAACCCTCAGAAATTTTTTTTCCCCCTTCAAAGATGTCATATTGAAGACAGGGCTGTTAGACCTTGGTAAGTAAACTTCACTATATAATACTTGCCTGTTGGTAACTGAATTAACACTTTTAGGACAGCAGTGAGTAAACTCAAAGTCATCATCATGATGTAAGGATTATAAGGGTGAGCAAGTTATTCTTAGCCTGTTTACTCCTGGGAAATATAGCCTCCTTTCTTATTCTTTATTCTATTACATAAAGGTATAAATTATTTCAGTAACTAGATACAGCTAAATTTTCATCAGAGAAAAAATGATGAACAGAGTTAATTGACAACTAAACTTAAAATGAATATCAAATACTTTGCATATTCAAAACCCATAATGATTACAAGATTAATTCCTGTAGACTGGGAAGCATTCTGAGTTGTTTGTTTGAACAGCATCTGAAAATATTAAATGTGGTTGTTTTTCTGATTATATATCTATTGTTCCTTGAAAATATTTTCTGCAACATCTTTCCATTAAGCCAAAAGCAAAATTTTCTATTCATGTCCTGCCCAGAAGTCAAAGTAGGTAATTAACCGTTTTCTACTTTATCTCCTTAGGCAACACCTGAGTTATCTATAGAATCTAAACATTTTTCCTCTTCCACTACTTAATAAAGGAACCATAATTTCCATATACAGTGTGGTGATTTCCTTCTAATGAAAAATGAATTGGGCTTTCTGTTTATACCATTGCTTCCCTTTCCCCAGCTGCAAAAGTCTCTAGGGGCTTAGTTGGTTTAGTAGTGACTAGTTTTTATACACTCATAATACCACAGTTTCTAGATGAACAACATATGTTTATATATATGTGTGTGTATATATATAATATATATATATGTGTGTGTATATATGTATGTGTATGTATGTGTGTGTGTGTATCTTCCATGGCCAGTCTATGACAGGAAACTGCCAAAAATCATACTTACATAAGGGCTTATTTGGCATGCACAATTTATTTTCAAACAGCCAGAGAGATGTCAAAGTTCAGAATCATGAGTCAACCCCTCATCTGCAAGAACAAAACACACCTATCTATATAGACTCGGGATGTGAGCAAATGCTATTTTAATTTGAATGTAGTCATTTGATATTTATCAAGCCTGCACTATGCGGAATGCTCACATGATCTCTGCCCTACATGAGATAGTGTTTCTTCATAATGTTGATATGTAAATATCAATTCTTAAATTTTCAAATCACATACTAAATGATGCCTAACCTTTGGCCATCACAGCAGGCTATTATTCTCCAAGTCAATAATGATAATATTTTTACAAGTTCTAGAATATTTATAACAAAAACACATTTGGAAAAATAACTGAAAGGAAGGCTGCTAAAAGTGTAGCTGAGAAGATACAGAGAAATCCAAGCCTTACCAGGGTGATAAAGAGTTCTTCGTAAAAATCAGATCAGTGAACAGCCAAAAGACTGCACGGCTGGAGCGTGATTCTAATTGAGGAAATTGGTGGTCAATATAAACCTTAGAAAAACAGGTAAGTGAGATCGCAAGATGTTTGTGTTTATCTCATTCATAAAATAGGAGAACACGTTCCACTGGGGGAGAATGAGCATTTAAATCATTTAAAAGGCATTTTCTGTTACAGTTGTGGATGTTTGATGTTTCCCCAGACTTTACTCTCTGTGAGTGAGACATTCCTCTGTAATACTCACCTCCATTTTATTCCGATTCCAAAGGTATCCATTTAGCAGTTCCAAAGCATCCTGATACTGAGGAGGGCTTCCAGAGACTGGTGGAGGCAAATATTCTTGGAATTGGAAAGGTTCTTGTAAGTTAATATGGGATAAGCCTGATTCATACATTGGTCCTTGTACATTGTATAAATATGTGTCAGCCCCTGCCTGTGCAACATCAGCTTTAAGTGAGTTCATAGAAAATTCCTTTGGAAAGTACAAAACTAGGGATCAGACACTGAAGCAAAACAATCCTTATCAAGCGGAAGCCATTAAGTCAGGACATGTTTGTGAAGAAAACTGGCCTCTCTAGAGGACATTAGCAGGAAGTCCTCACTCACCATGATCCTTTGTGGGCCAGGAGTCATGTCTTCTTAATGTTGGTTTTTCTAGCACTGAGCAATTGCCAGTCACATAGTCAAGTGCAAAGTAAAGTGTTACGATGTGATTGAATGTATGCCTAAGTTGTTTCTCCCTAAATGTGACACACATTTGTTCACTGTGTTATTTGCTTCTTAATTCTTTTTTTGTTTTGTTTTGTTTTGTTTTTTCAGATGGAGTCTTGCTCTGTGCCCAGGCTGGAGTGCAGTGGCGCAATCTCAGCTCACTGCAACCTTCACCTCCCGGGTTCAAGTGATTCTCCTGCCTCAGCCTCCTGAGTAGCTGGGACTACAGGTACCTGCCAACCACGCCCGGCTAATTTTTGTGTTTTTAGTAGAGATGGGGTTTCACCATATTGGCCAGGCTGGTCTCGAACTTCTGACCTTGTGATCTGCTCTCTTCAGCCTCCCAAAGTGCTGGGATTACAGGTGTGATCCACTGCGCCTGGCCTGCTTCTGAATACTTTAGTTTATCCTAAGATGGACACATTTAACAACTTTTTTTGTTTTGTTTTGTTTTGTTTCATTTTGAGACAGAGTCTTGCTCTGTCACCCAGGCTGGAGTGCAGTGGGCTCCATCTCGGCTCACTGCAAGCTCTGCCTCCCGGGTTCACGCCATTCTTCTGTCTCAGCCTCCCGAGTAGCTGGGACTACAGGCACCTGCCACCATGCCCAGCTAATTGTAATTTTAGTAGAGACGAGGTTTCACTGTGTCAGCCAGAATGGTCTCGATCTCCTGACCTCGTGGCCCGCCTGCCTCTGCCTCCCAAAGTGCAGAGATTACAGGCGTGAGCCACCGTGCCCGGCCCATTTAACAAATATTTATAGGGTGTCCATTACATGCCAGGCAGTGTTCTACACACTTGAAATAAACCAAGCAGATTCTTACTTCTGTGGGATTTCCTCAAGCCCTAGCATTTAATGACTGCCATCTGTCTCTGATCACCCTCTTCATTGTTTTCCTGTGTTTTTCATTTTGCTGAAGCTCGTTCTCTATACACAGTGATGCCTCTTCCTTTGCTGACATTGATATCTTGAATCATTGTATGTTCATCTAGTCCATATATCTGTGTTATTTCATATTCCCGGTTAGATTACAATAACTTTCATATCAGTAATTGTGTGTTAGTATCAAGTCCAATGCTTGACTTTGAACTAAGCAAAGCTCTAGATGGTCTTAATACAGATACTCTGTGGGTGCAATCACTGATAATGTCTTAGGTCAGGTTGTCCTCCAAGAAAGACTTTGATACAAAGAACGGTCTGCAGGACGCTTATTAGAGAGTGTTCTCAGCAACAATGCCTGTGAGGAAATTAGAGAAACAGAATTAGATAGAGGACAAAATAGAATTTGTTTTGTAATTAAAGCAAACGCCCGAAATTTGACAAGTCCTGGAACTAGGATGACCCATTAGAGCTTTTTCTAATTAAAGCAAATTAGGCTTTAAGCCCTCATATTTAATAATCATTGAACACTGGCTACTGAGGAATGGCTGTGAGCTGTCAGGTGGCAACCCTCAAGAATAGTTGAGAAGTGAATACCTTGGTTCCGCATAAAAGAATCTGAGCAGTGGACCATAGCATCCCCTATAATCCACCTCTAGTGCTGCTGCACCCCCGGCTTGGTTTTAGATGTTCACCATATCTGGAGACATCGCCTCTAGGATTCTGGATGGTATCTTTTCCTGGTAAAACTTATATGAAGGTGGTTAGTGAAAAAAAAGCATAGTTTTATTGCTGCAGCTGCTATCAGGGTAACAGCTGATATTTATTTCTAATTCCTTTCCACTATTAACTATTCAGGATTTCCCTTACCCTCCACCAGCACCTCTGTAGGCCTAAATGGTTTACTTGGGGATAGCCCAGACCTTCATTGCTGAGGGCTCTGAGTCCCTGGCCACCATCTCTTTCTCCAGCCATAGCTTCAGCACTGCTCTTCTACTGTCAAAATTGGGTAAGGAATAGCAAGAGACACCCAAACCGATCACCCGGGAGCCATACCTATCCTTGCCTTTCCCAGTTGTATAGTAACAGTTCTCACGCCTCCTGAGGTCAGGGTGAATTATCTGAACCAACGTGGTGATTCCGTTTCTCGCTTGTTGGTCTCTTCCTGAAAGGAGTCTTTAATGATCTGGTGGCAAACAAAGCTTAAAACTGAAATGGGGCTCTTTTTGTGTCCCCTAGCAGAAGATTCCACTTCTGAGCATTATGATCCCTAAGCTCACTGAGTCTAACATTGCAGAGATAGAAGACGCAACTTCTCCAAGTAAGTCAATGGGAGTAATGGTAAGTAGGGCCATTTTTACCTCTATCCCTTGATGCCTGGACTCCATATTCTCCTTTTTAAAATATAGGTCTGTCCTGAAAATTGGTGCTCCTTCTAAGCTGGCACCTCAACTATGCTACCACAGGCCCTCTGTTGTTCTATTATGCTAGCAGCTTCTGGATGGTGAGGTGTGTGATAAAACCAGTGGATGCTGCTTCCTTTGCTGTGCAGTGGGTGATTTGGTCTGTCCTGATGTTGTGTAGGATTCATATTAATGTATTAAACACTTTGTATATCTACAGATAAAAGGACTGACCCAGGCCGTGGTAGGACTGGCTACATAATTTGTTGTTCCCATAAAAATAAAAATGTGGGGTCCCTTGTTCATGTGGCTACACAGGTCATATGCCAACAAAATTAGCCGTTAAATATAGGCATAAATAACAACAAAATTAGCCATTAATAATAGGCATAAATAACAAATGGAGTGTGTGTTGATTCTAGGCCAAAAAAAAAATCACTACCTTTTCCAGGGAGCAATAGGCTCAATGTAATCAATTTGCTGCAAAATGATTGATCTCAGGGGATAGTACTGTTGGTGGTGCAATGTGGTTTCTTTTGCTAAGATTGGATATTCAGCAATGCCAGATTACCCTTGGTGTATGGAGCTTATGCTGTTGGGTCTATATATAGTTTGCAGCTCTGTCACCATGGCTACCCTATTGGTGGACCCATTATGCCAGAATTAGGTTGGCCAATGTCAGAGGCTGGTTGACAACCATGGGCTGAATCACTCTTGTCTAGCTGGTTATTTAGTGGCTCTTCCATGGTAGATAACCTCGGATGAGATTTAATATCACATGCAAATGTTAACACATTTCCATAGGTCCACCTACATGCCTCTTACTCAGACCACGAGGTTCCTTATCTATTTTCTTCTGTGCACCTGACCAATAAGCCAGGCTATTCACCAAAAATATGATTTAGTATGTAGCCTTAACTCAAACAACTCTTTCTACTCAGAGTGGATTATCAGGTACACTTCGTGAAGCTCTGCTCATTGAGAGAATCTACTTTCACAGTGGTGCTTTAAAATTATTCCTGATTTGGGTTCGAGAGCAAAAGTAGACCTTGCATATACACACTGAGGTCACATATGTGTGACCCAAGCTCAGCTTTTCTCCTCTTCCATCAGTCCATCATAGGGAATCCCCCATGGGTATGTAGGTGCACGCTAAGAAAGAACAAAAGTGTAGCAGTGATAGTGACACCTGCTTACGAATGAACTCTGATCCTGCTGGTGCTAGGTCCTGAGTGTAATGAACAAGGTTCTTCAGGGAAATATAACCAATAGGAGATAGATAGATAGATAGATAGATAGATAGATAGATAGATAGATAGATAGAGATAGATAGATAGATAGATAGATAGATAGATAGATAGATAGATAGAGATTTATTATAGGATTTGGCTCATGCAATTACAGAAACTGAGAAGTTTCACAGTCTACCATCTATCTGCAAGCTGGAGAACCAGGAAAGCCGGTGCTGTCATTCAGTCAAAAGTTCTGATTTGTGTTCAAATACACAAGAACCAGGAGAACCAATGTCTGAGGGCAGAAGAGAATAGATGCGCCAGCTCAAGCACAGAGAGCAAAGGCACCCTTTGCTATAGTTTGGCTGTGTCCCCACTGAAATCTCACCTTGAATTATAATAATCCCTACATGTCAAGGGTGGAGCCAGGCGGAGGTCATTGAATCATGAGGTTGGTTCCCCCCAAGCTGTTCTCATGGTGAGGTGAGTAAGTCCCATGAGAGCTGATGGTTTTACAAATGGGAGTTCCTCTGCACAGCTGTCTTACCTGCCACAATGTAATACGTGTCTTTGCTTCTCCTTTGCCTTCCACCGTGATTGTGAGACCTCCCAGCCATGTGGAACTGTGAGTTCATTAAACCTCTTTCCTTTATAAATTACCCAGTCTTGAGTATGCCTTTATTAGCGACATGAGAATAGACTGATACGCCCTTCCTCTGTCTTTTTGTTCTATTCCTGCCCTCAGTGGATAGGATCATGCCCCCGTACCTTGGTGAGAGTGTTTTCCTTACTGCGCCTAACAATTTTAATGCTAATATCTTCTGGAAATGCACTTAAAGACACACCCTAAAATAATGTTTTACCAGTTAGAAGAGCATCCCTTAGCCCAGTCAAGTTGACACATACAATTAACCATCACACTAAGTATATTCTTTCCTTCTTATAAGGGATTGCCACCCAGTGTTGTGTGTGACAGAATTCACCTCATAATGTGTATGTTTAGTTGCATGATTACTCAGTGTCCCATGGTTAGGCACTTTGTCTGTGCCAGACCTAAGTAACATGCAAGAAGCTATTTTCAAGTGGTGTATAATTTTCTTTTGCGGATCACATGGCCTTGCTTCAGACTCCTATGGCTCCAAGTTGTTATTCGCCTGTTAGGGCTTGCCGTCAGCTCTACTCGGCAACGTTGCCTGTCACAGATATGTCTGATATTCTAGGGCCTTCTGAGTGATATGGCCCAAGCAAAAGTACTATTTGCAGCATGGCTCAGACCTACTACACAGCTCTTCTCTGGACCCCTTTCAAACCTGGCGGTTTTCCGTGTTACTCAGTAAATGGATTAGAGAAGCTTTTGTAAGTGTAGAATTTTTCAATCCCAAATCCAAAGAGACTTACAAAGTTTTGTACTTCCTTCATAGTAGTAGGAAGTGTGAGATGAGCTACATTGTCCTTTGTTTTATAGGAAATGCCCCAGCATGTCACAGAGCACTAATGAAATCGGCTTCTGAATCTCTGTAAGTTTTTCCCCATCTGATTGAATGCATATGATTGAAAATGCCTTCTTTGCATTTGGAAATTCTTGCCCATCTTGTCTGATTACATTATATAATCAATGACAGGGCAATGTGATGTTCTGTGGAATATCCTGATGGCCCAAACTAGACTCTGATAGGATGAGAGAGAGTAAACACCTACCTGGGTCAGGACTGCAGAAGCGTCCTCTTCTCCGCCACGTGTGAATGTGGACTACTTCTGGTCCTCCTTACAGACAGCGACAGAAAAAATACATCTATCTGACCAATGGACACACATCAAGTACTTGAGTCCTTGTTAATCTTTTTTAGTCAAGATACTATATGTAGGACAACAGCTGCAATAGGGGCCAATAGTTATTTGAATTTGCGGGAGTTTAATTACCCTTTAAGATCTGTCTTTCTTTGGTAATAGGTTAGTAAATTACATGGAGGTAAGATAAGGATCACTACCTTTGCATTATTTAGAAATTTTAGAATGTCATTGGTACATTATTGCATTAGTACATTATTATTATTATTATTGAGACGGAGTCTCCCTCTGTCGCCCAGGCTGGAGTGCAGTGGCGGGAGGCGGTCTCAGCTCACTACAAGCTCCACCTCTCAGGTTCCCGCCATTCTCCTGCCTCAGCCTCCCGAGTAGCTGGGACTACAGGCGCCGCCACCACACCTGGCTAATTTTTTGTATTTTTAATGGAGACAGGATTTCACCGTGTTAGCCAGGATGGTTTCGATCTACTGGACCTTGTGATCCGCCCACCTCAGCCCCCAAAAGTGCTGGGATTATAGGCGTGAACCACCACGCTCGGCCTCATATAAATGTTTGATTCCACTAATAATCTATTTTAAAACAAACAAACAAAAAGAAAGAAGAAATAAACAAAATATCAGGAACTTTGTTTCATTAATGATTTTTAAGTTTACATCTCAAAACTCCAAGCATTTTGAAGGATTTATTCAATATAGAATCATAAGTTTGAAAATAATTTTACATTCAGTAGATATTCAAATTATTTGGGGTAGGAGAAAGATAACAATCAGCAAAACATTTAAGACATATTCTGGACAAGGAAATGTAAATTTGGCATCACATTCTCACCTAATCGTTCTGTATTACAGAGTTCTTTTATTGCAGAATCTGAGCTCAGGCTTTTCCTTTTTTTGTTAATCCATCTTGTATGTGATCTTTCTGGCACATATTCCTGTCACCATAGCCTCAAACACAGCCTGGCTGTTGGTAGGCCTTCTGTAAATAAAGAGGGACCAAATGAATGAGGGCATGTGTCATGATCTGAGAGTACAGTGCTCAGCAACTCTCAGTTCTGGTGCTTGTGAAACAGTTTTCAGTATGGAAGAGTGTCATGTTACCATGTAATCACAGTGTAATACTACAGCCAAGCGCAATATAATTGGGGCTGCTACAGGTAGCTGCTAAGGCGTGGGACTGCAAAATAAGGCTCGCCATAAGGAGCATCCATGCTTGGCCTCATATGAATGTTCGATTCCACTGATAAGGTCTTCATCAAAGACCTGGAAGATGAGTAGCAGTAAAAGAGGCTACTTACGGGGTGTGACTAGGTTTGTGGTGACACAGGAAACAGCATTCCAGGTGAAGTGTTACAACTGATGAAAAGGTCTGGAATCAAGAGAGAATTAGGCAAACAGTACTCGGTTTACCAAAGTCCCTTGAGGTATGTATATTTTTAATATTTTGTAGGTTTCAACTTCCAATCCTTCAGAATACTAAAAAGCAATAGACAATGAAAATAATAAACATGATTTAAATTTGGTATTAGACATATACAACAAACAGGTTGATCTTCACAAAAGCTAAAGACAGAATCCTTATGAACAAAGATTTTGATTCCATAAGGTACAATATTCCATTTCACTATGCCTTCCTCTAATGTTTATAATGATATAAAGGTTGTCATCCTAATTCATCAGAGAACCATTTTATGAAACCACATGAAGACTAACATCTGATAATGTGTATCTATTATACACTACCTTGAGGGGAAAATCTATAAGTAGTAAAGTAGTAATTTTGTGTCGTGAAGACATTTCATATTATCAAATGGCAGAGGCTGAAAGTTAAAATGTTTACCAGTTTGTAGGCAGGGTGAATTATTTTCGTGATGCAGTTTTATTTTTACAATCCATTAGATTTAGAATAACTTACAAAGACATTTGATTGTATCTAATATTCTGAAAAAGTATGAATATAGCACATTATTTTAGACATACAAATTAATATCTAATAGTTTTCTCAGGGATTTTGTATGTATTTACTGGAAAATGTCAACAGATGTTTTGCTAGAACCCTATCATCTTCTGGTTTATACTGATGTTAAGAGACAGTGCAGGAAATCTAAAACATCACGATTTAGCTATAAACTTTTTTAGTCTTCTGAGTTTATTGTTTTTACATATTGACTAAGAGAGCCACTGCTCGTGGAGGAAAACTCTATATTTCCATTGTCACTTGGTCTGAGTCATTAGCAGCCTTATGGGCAAAGTATGTTTAGGGTTTAAAAATATAGAAAGAGTATAATGTCCTTTAAATGTTCTTTTATGTTGGCGTTTGGATCCTAAAAGTAATGGAAAGAATGCTGCAGCCGTGGTGATATGAACAGCATCGAACAATGTTGTTTTATATGCAATGATGGTGCATAACAGGAGAAGCCAAAATGAGTCAGACGAGAGTATATCAAGTCCATTTTCCTCGTTTTGATTCAGAGGTTTTTTGCTAAAAATCAGAAGCCAGTCTTAGTGGCAAGCTTCAGAAAACTTGCACAGTTCTGATAAGAAAGGACATCGCTCATAAATATTCATTAAAAATTACCTTTTCTGGATCATGAATTTTTCAAGCAGCCACTGATTTGACCTCTACAAGGAACAAAATCCAGCCTATAGTGGAGTGTCTCCTATTTCTGACAAAAAAAAAAAAAAAAAAAAAGGTGAAAAATTGGTTTTCCCAGCTAAGCAGCTACTTTGTACACTGTGTGAGGTCCGAGGTCAGTTACCCCTGTGCTCCACACACTTGAGCATTAATATTCATTCGAATTACAATCTTTCAATTCTAAAGTCCCGTTCTTACCTCTTTGAAAAATTGATTGTAAGGCGGGCCAAGGTTCGCATTTTAACTAATTTTTAAAGTAACTTCATCTAACTTCTCTGTTGCTAAAAAATGTATGAATTCGGTAATTTTCTTTTTTAAAAAAATCGCATCTGCCTGTTTTGAATATATATGCCCTCTCACTTAGGATAAAAGCCACTTTTTTTCTGGTAATTATCTGCAGAGTGGGTGAATGGATGGAAACGTCTACACTTATGTCTATCAGAGAGCTATCGTTGTCATTTTATCTTCATATAGCGCCCCACAGTCGGTACACACTAAAAAAGCTCTGCATTATTTTGGGTATGCCTTTTGTTGTCATTGTTCTTCCTACAATATCACAGCGGGGTAGTCAGCATTGCCACCTGAATTGTTTAAATAGAGTAACTGATAAGTAGAATAGGAATCATGATAGCTAATAATGTTCAAACTTAGCATCTAAACCAGAATGTCTTTCCGGAACTTATCTCAGGTTCTTGTTTTAATTTAAATTCTAGACCTTATACTTAAGGTTTAGAACTCATGTTTGGGTTACTTCAATGAGTAACAAAAAGTGGCCAGAACAACACTTCAAATACTATAGTTCGAGCTGTCATGGAGTAATTTTGATTTTTTTCTTAGGCAGCTAAACAACAATAATGGTTGTCTTATTACACTGAATTCTAATCTCAGCTTCTTCACTTTCTGGATTTGTAACCTTGAACTTAATTTTAATCTTTCCTTGTTTTGTATTGTTTTTGTATATGGAAAATGGAGGTGCCTAGTTTAGAAGATGTATAAGGCACCAGGATGTATGTCTGACGCTCAAAAAGTTATGTTTTAGTATAAAATTGCTTGATTTGAGTACCTTGTAACTTACCACAAAGACTAATAATGTAACTTTTTCTGTGATGTAGTCTTCAAGAGAAATGACAACAGGTCAAAATGGAAGTGTCCTCTTTTGCCTTTTTAAAAATATGCCTGTAAGTAAGCAGCAGAAGAAAATACGAAGTATCGCCAAAATGGTGATTCAGTTAGAGGTCCTGTTTCTTCTAGATTCTTCCATTTTTATTCAAAATTCAATCCATACAACCTCCTAATTTAGGTGCACATTTGATTGATATAGGACAATTCTTTGAGAATGAAACTTGCATTTTGTATCAACCGCCTTGATGATTTAATAAGTGAGGTGTTAATGCTGCATCTTGTTGACCCTCTCTCCTTTTCTAAGTCCTATATATTGATGCTTCTAGATACAAGAACCCTCAGTCTGTCCTTCCTAGATACAATCACGTATGACCCCCACTTCCAATTCTTTAATTTCACAGGATGGAAAAAAGAAGAAAAGTTATGCAGGGGAGGCCCAGGATCAGTCTGGAGTTTATCCGCTCCTGCTTCCATTCCCCTTCCAATGCTTTCTTCACACCAGGACTGCCAGATTTAACAATGGAAACCATACGACATCCAATTAAATTTGAATTTCAGATAAACACTGAATTTTTAGTATAAATATGTCCCAATACTTGTGACATAATAGAAGTTGTTTGTTGTTTAGTTAAAATTTAAATTTAACTGGGTACCCTGTATTTTATCTGGCCACTTTATCCAAAGAATCTCTTGCATACACATTTCTTTTAAACTTTTGCCCATTATCCTCCTCACTTACAAAGAATGACCGAATAAGTCCCTAGTGTAGTTTGTACTTCCTTTTTATACTTCCTATTATGCCTTAGATGTAAATAACAAGATACATTGGCCATGCTTCTATTTCTACTGCAAAGCCATATCCTACTAGAGGGAGTTAGGTCTGCATTCACCAACTGAGATAGAATTCCTTAATGGTCAAACATACCCTTAAATATTTATTAGGATGTCATCTTGTAGGCTCTCACATAATCTCTCAGCAAACCCATTATGTTGCTTTTCTTCCAGAATTAGAAGATGCTGCTATTATGTTGTTGATGACGTAGTTGTTACTGAGCACCAGATGAATCAGGTGGCTTGGGATTGGCACCATGTTGTATGAGAAATACGATTAGTCTTTGACTCCTGATGGTAACCTAAAAATGTTTGTTTATATAGTTTTTATAATAGAATTTGATCTGTTGTCAGAAATATTATTTTATATCATTTTATATTTCTAAGAAAAGTCAGAAAGGATGGGAGGAAAGAAGGAAGGAAGGAAGGAAAGGAAGGAAGGAAGGGAGGGAGGGAGGAGGGAGGGAGGGAAAGAAGGAAGGAAGGCAGAGACGGAGGAAAGGAGGGAAGGGGGAGGAAGTAAGGGAGGAAAGAAGGAAGGAAGGAAGAAAGGAAGGAAGGAAGGAAACAGAAGAGAAGGAAGGAAAGAGGAAAGATAGAGAAGCAAGGAAAGGAGGGAGGGGAGGAGAGAGGAAGGGATGGAGGAAAGGAAAAAGAGAAGAGAAAAAAGAAAGAGAGGGAGAAAGCAGCAAAGAGAGGGAAAGAGGAGAGAGAAGAAGGAAGAAGGAAAGAAACAAAAGAGAGAAGAGCTTTCATATTTGTAGTATTCAGAATTAGCATTTTCTACATAGTATCCAAGAAAGACAACGATATAGAATGAAAATTCATGTATAAGCCATCTTTAAATAAGAATCAAAAGATCATCAAACACATATAATATTTAGTGAATATTAATATATGGCATCTTAAATGTGAGAGTACACAAACGTAGTGCACAAAATTTAGATGAATGCATTTTTTTTTTTTTATGAAGACAGGCCTAAAAAATCACTCTACCATAGTGCTTCCAGTACAAATTTTATTTTTTTTGGTTAAAGAAGTATGTTTGTTTTTTAAGAGCTACTCGAAGTTTTTCTCCATCAGGCAAACAAAACAGATCATGAGAATCCAAACATGTATTCGGACAACTTTTGTAACAGGACAGTTCATGTTAGAAAATGATTTTGCCCTGCTATGAAATGAGCTCTCAGCACAGGGGCTTTTGACGACATCACTCTGCAAGCACCATAATAGCTACTTTTTCTCAAATGCTAGAGTTAGTTTTTAATATTAAAAGCAATATTTCACTATTCTATTATCTTTTTGTTTTTACATGACACTTAAAATTAGTTTCTGACAGATACAACTCCCCATACATAGAATAGTGTATTGAGCCGATGTGTTTGTTGTGAGAAATACAGTCAGAAGAAGAGACTTTTATTATGTTTTACATTTGATTGTTTATGCACGACAGTACATTTAAACTGAGTTTCAGCAAGCCGGTTGCCTGAGATTCAAAGCCTGACAAATAGCACATTCTCTTCACAAAATAAAGAATGTACAGGAACCCACACCAGCTTACAAGTTATTCTTTATGGACAACAGAATTGCTTTTTGCCCATTTCAAACAGAACCCTAAATGTGCCCAGCACAGCAAGAGAGAGCATAGGAAGCAAAGAGAGTTTAATATTCCAGCCCAGCTCACTGGAAGCAACCACCACAAAACACTAAAATGACAGAGCAGTGTTCTGTAGAGCAACATGATTTGTCTGCTTTAAATGGAGAATAATGGTTTTAAGTTTAGAGCAGAACTAAAGGGCTCAATTACTATTCATGGATTCTGAATTGTTCTACTTTAGAAACTCCTTTAGCATGAAATGTTCATCAAAATCAATGCATGAAACTACAGAAAAAAAAAAAAAAAAAAAAAAAAAACCCAGTTTCCAGTATGAATAAAGGACTTCCCAACTAAGAAAGTCTATTAAAAAAGAAAAGTATCACCAATTTACACAAACCCACCTTAGGCAGTAAGACTAAACATTTCAAAATAATAATTTTTGGTTGGATGTTGATAGGTAGAAAATTTTATATATATATGTATAATCCAAAGTTGTCATATAGAAGACTTTACTGCTAAGCTACCATTGAGTTTCTTTAATCTTTAAAAACTATACTAACAGTTATCTAAACTATATGGACATGCTTTTTACTGAAACAAACAATTGTCCTTGGAATTGAGTAGATTTACTGAAGACAATAGTGTAACAGTACATTGAAAAAATACATGATTTCTTTAACTATTTTTGTATGTGACTGTAAGGATCTGATTAGTAGCTTTCACACTAAAGAGCCATAGATCTGTGAAAACATTATTCAATAATAGAACAGTTGATAATCCTTTGGTAATTAGAGATAAATGACTTTTGTTTGCTTTTCTCCCTATATATTTCCCCAAATATTATGTTTTTCTAAGATTATGCAAACGAAAGAGGATGACCTGACTCCCCAGTCATGTAGTTAGAAAAAGAAAAATGCCTATTAATTTGTGAAATATATTAATTGAGATTGGTTTTCCCCTGACTTATTTTCTCAAGAGGAAAGTATAATCTGAAAATCATTGGTAATAAACTAAGGTAAAAATGCATCACTATGTACAGACTTCTGTAGGAAAACATTTACTTTTATATTGACATTGGCAAAATTTCATGTGGACTATTATGAATTATAATTGCATTTCATTTTGCTATATTAAAAAGTGTCAAATCCCAAAACTAAGCAAAACATTATCTGTGTTTTTTTTCATTATGTAGGAGAATGGTAAAGTCCTGAAGGCAATTTAAAAGCCTTAGTTAACCAGCTCCTTCTGTTTGCATATTCAGTCCCTCAATGTAACATATGCATAATTTTATCATCATTGTGTGCCATCTGGAGTATGCTGATTGAACTGCAGTTTGAAAATGAGGGTTAAGAGATAATTTGGTTGCATACATTTAGAACTGAAATGTCTCTCATGGAGCAGAACAGAGTTATTTAAAAACATAACTACGACTAAAAGATGAAAATATATTCCATAAACTCAAGAAAACCAAGGAAGACAATTTTAAGTCCTCATGCTTCTCACTTTAAAACTTCTTACAATTTTATTAACAATGATATTCTAAGGGAATTGTGACAAAAAACATTTGCACTTACCTGTTAGTGCAATAATTATAATTTCTCAAGCTAGTTTACATATTTTATTGACTTTATCTTGGAAGATTTAACCCATTATCAATGAGAAATATCCGTTAAAACATTAATGTAGTAATTTTTTTTCACTAACTGTCACTTAATGTTAGGTTAGGCTTAAAACTTGCATGAGTTCATCACATTTGAGTATCACAGCTGAGTGTAATTGCCGTAGAAACTCATGAGAGCCGTGTTGAAGACTGAAGACTTTCTAGTCCAGAACTTTTACTTTCAGATGCCACAGTGTGATGTCAAGTGAGATACTTTATCGAACCAATTTTAAAATGAAATTACCTCTCATATAGTTTTAAGAGCAATAGCTTATCATAGCCTCTATTTCAAAACTTTATGTTATTTTTTTTCACATTTTCTAATACCACTGAATGGCTGAGCCACCATATTATGATGGCTTACAATATTCCATGGTCAAAAGTATTGCTGTCATGAAGGAAATTACCTGACCTAGACTTGCTAAAAAAATTAGTAATTGTCAAAGGGCTTTAGGTGGTTTATGGGCATTAGCCTACCTATGTAATACATGCTATTCTTTCTTACCTGTGGAAAATAACTTCTCAAATTATGGGTTTCTCAATTTATGTAAGAAAGAAACCTATTATCAAGCAACCTTCTATTACTCTATTGCCAAACACCACCACCTCAGGTGCTGCTTTCCTCCTCTAACTAAAGGCAGACATCGAGCTTGCCCTTCAGAACTGGAGGCTTCTCCCTCCCTTTATTCCTTCAGCAGGCACAGCATTTTCTGGGATATTCTGATAATACTATGATTCATTTATTCCACAACAGAGGAGATGTCAAGGTTTCAGCTTAAACAGTTTGAACTGTGAGGTAGAGAGTGTGAGTGGACGTTCGCAGACAATCATGGAAGTCCTCACCACTGAGTGAGGCAATTCACAACTGCATTTCCCCTTTATTTCTCCAGAAGAGCAGAGAGGAGCAAGCATCTAATCTATTACGATCCTGTCACAGAACGTGACATTCTAATTCAGTCAGTAGGGACTCACAATAAACTCAAAATCACATTGAATGCCTCCCTGGTATGACAATTGATTACATCTCTTAACCTTTCTGCATCTGCGGTACCATCTGGAGCATTTAGTGCTTACATTTTTGCACACAAAGAACAGGTAACAGCATATAGACCCAAATACAAACTCAATCCTTCTACTGTAAGGCTGCAACAACAATCAAAAGAAAACAGTAGCCAGAATAACCTTGTTTTCACAAAAGATGTCATTCAAAAGAAAATTGAACACATAACCCCAAAATAATACGTTGTGGGACATCTAATGTAGGATTATTAATTTAAAACATTACACATTCACCCTTTCAAAATTTATTTAGCCACAGAAGAGACAAGAAATGCATCCTATAAGAAACTATTGTGTACATACATTATATTTTATTCAAATCTAAGTACAGTAGTGAGTACTAATATCCTATATTAGTATACAACTAAGATTCTGAAATGTTAAGTAACTTGATCAAAACTACAGAATATTAAATTATGGAGTAAAAATACAAACCCAGTTCTACTCCCCACATCATTATTCTTTATATTGCATTATTAAATTTAATCCAGTTTAATATTTATTAATCCTTTTGACAAATATTTATGAAATGGTATACAATCTGTTAGGAACCTCTGTTAGTTGATGAACAAAGTAGCAAATCCCTTTATTATACATAAAGAATTGTGCTAAGTAAAGCATAAAACCTGTTTCAAGCAAAAGTTTAGAACAGGGATTCTCATTTGGGACTGGATAATACTTTATGTTATCCCAGCGCTCTCCTGTGCATTGCAGAATATCTAGCAGCATTTCTTCACTACTTGGCATGCCAGGAGCACTCAGTCCCTCAGTCGTTACAAATGTCTTCAGACATTGCCAAAGCATGTCTTCCGGGAGCAGCCCTTTACTCCCACCACTAGTACCATTGAGAACTATTTGTTTAGATTAACGTGGATGGACACGTTTGTATAAATTACACGAAGATTGCAAACTCCTGGGGGAACAGGCATTGTCCTGGTAATCTGCAGCATGTAATGCAGGAACCCTGTCAAAAAAGGAAGGGAAATATCGGTTGATAAAAGGATAAATGAATACATGAATGAAAAATGAGAGAATAAACTGCAAAAAAACATACTTCAGTTAAAGCCAGAAATTAACACTATTGCAAACACTAGTAAATTCAAATAAGTGAGAGAAAACAGGCTGGTTTTCCTCTTTTAGATTTCTTGCACTAGTTCCCAGACAGAGGAAAAATAGAAAGTATGTGAGAAAAAGCATTACTCAAATTGGCACACACTTCTGCCATCACCGTGCTTAGGAGTTCTCTTCTCTCGTATGTCTTAGCCAGTGTGTCTTAGCCAGGCTCTTGGCGTCTGGCAGCGAGCTCTCATGACCCATCGCCAGCTGTTAAGAATGGCAGAAATTCACAAATAATGGTTTTTTTCCATAAAATAAAAGGATTATAATGTTAGTCTATGATAACATCAGTCTTACACTCTTGTGATTCTAAGTACCTTCTTAAGTGAAAGGAAAAGCAGATTTATGGCAACACATGGGGAAAACTCAGCACCCACAATCTCTGTAATCAGTGTAAAAGCCCTTAGTGAGTATGGTTAGGGCTGTACTGATGTACTGTTAACTGTTGGGACAATTACAAACCATTGCCGTGCTTGGATATGCAACTTTATAATGACTTCAATTTCCTCTCTAAATTTATTCATAGATAAATTTTTAATAATGATAGAAGCAAGGAGAGATGAAGAATAACAAACAAATCAAAAGACAAAATTATTTTAGGGCAACATTCACATCCACATTAACAATGGAAAAACTGGTACTTTGTATGTGCTGTAAATAGAAACAATATATTATACAGTAATAGCAGGTACTCTTGAGTTCTTTATGAATTCCACATCATATAATTTAATTCATTCAGCGACTTTTAAAGATAAGGAAATTGAGAAGTAGGAAGTTTACCAATGATGCTCCCTTAAGAGGACACAGGGTCTTTCTGAACATAAGGCACTTCTAAGGCTTCCTGCCTGAATTCTGTTGCATTCCCAGATCCCAGAATGAGGTTTCAGATGCCAGTGAGTGTCCCTGGAATAGCAAGTCAGTGAGACCCAAACAGGACACTGAACTCCAGTACTAAAGATAACAGTTCTTCAAGAATGGTCTCCAGCTATTTCCTCTGAGCACGATTCTGATGATAGAGGGCTTCTGAGGCTTTGCCAGCTTGAAGCAGGATCAAATCACACCCAAGCTGTGATCCTAGTCTGAAGAGAGCTGAATCTTAGTCTCACAAACAAGAGCACACAGAAGAGGTTTGGTTGGCGATGTGGGTATCATGAGAACACACTGATGTCCCTGTACCTGTTTGCTGGTTACCCATTGCAATCAGACTTGTTTGGTCTCCCAGGTTTTTAGCGGAAGAGTATATATACACTCTATATTCAAACCCTTTTGCTCTCGTCAAGCACATTTGTGAGTCACCTACTCAGTTTTCATCTTTATTCATGGCAAGATGTCCATTTTTGACAATTCATGCTTTTCAGCATGAAAAGAGAACACCACTGCTTAAATATGAAGAAAGTCCCACTTTCGACAGTTGAAGTAAACCACAGCATTTTAATACTCATCAGTGAAGAAAAGAAGGTTTGCAAATCCTCACACTCCTGCTGTTTCTACAAAGTGTATTACCTAAGGATTATGAATTCTAAAGATTTTACAAACCATGAGAATCCATCAGGGGACACAAAGAATAAAAAACTTTCCTTTCAAAAATTGTAATTTTTCAAGAAATTACCAATGAATTACAGTCACTTATGAAATCCCATGTTACAATATGTAATTAACAGACCAAAGCAGAGTCCCAAGCACAACCAACCACTTCAAGGACATAGCCCCTGCACCTGTGTGCACGGGTGACGGATCACTTTGTCCTTCCCCAGTCCCCGTTCTTGTAATTGCATTGCTGGCTGGTATAGGAAGGAATCAAGCTCATTTGGCTCCTGTTTCTCCTAGTCAAATAGAGGGCTCCTTTTCAAACAAACGATAAGTTGCTTGAGTACCTAATGTGGGCCACACATTTATATTACTGTTGCAAGTACACAGCTCCTGGCAAAGGAAACAAGATATCATTTCTTTGGCAAAAGGCTGCGCTATTTGTATCTATCTGGGAAAAAAAGAAAAAACATATCAACCAAATAAAAGGGAACTAGTGGAGGATAAAAGATATGTGAAACCAAAACAGGACGCGTGATTGACACATACCTCTAAGGCATGCCATTGGCTAAGATACTGAATGGGCTCCTGGCCTCAGAGGAACCTACTTTTTCCTGGATCTTCTGAGGCAGTTAGAGCTACAGTCATGAGCCACAGCATGATGTTTTGGTCAATGATGGACCACATATCCAATGATGGTCTCATAAGATTTTAATGAAGCTAAAAAATTCCAATCACCTCGTGGCATTGTAGTTGTGACAGTTACCGTGCAACACATCACTCTCATATTTGTGGCAATGCTGGTTAATCAAACTTAAGACTGTCATTTAAAAGTCTTCATACATATACTTATGTATGGTACATAATACTTGCTAATAAACAACTATGGTACTGGTTTGTGTGTTTACTATACTTCAACATTTTGAGTGTACTCCTACTTAGATAGAAATTATTAACTGTAAAACATCCTCAGGCCAGTCCTTCAGAAGGTATCCAGAAGAAGGCATTATTATCATAGGAAATGACAGCTCCATGCATGTAATTGACCCTGAAGACATTCTAGAACAACAAGATGTGGAGGTGGAACACCCCATCAATGTGTGTGGGCCTACGCTAATGTATGCATTTTTATCTTAGTGTTTAACAAAAACAGTTTTCAAATTAAACAGAAAAATAAAAAATTTTGAAAATACAGCCTTTAGCAGAAGTCTACGAAGAAAATATTTTTGTATAGCTGCACAATGCATATTTGTTTTAAGTGCTATCACGGAAGAATTAAAAAGTTTAAAAACATTAAAAGTTTTAAAGTACAAACATTATAGTAAGATTAACTTATTAGTGAAGGAAGAAAACTATTTTTTATCAATTTAGTGTAGCCTAAATATACAGTGTTTGTAATGTCTACAGTAGTGTACAGTAGTGTCTGTCCTCGGCCTTCACATTCACTCACCACTCACTCACTGATTCACTCGTAACAACCTCCAGTGCTGTAAGCGCCATCTATGCTAAGTGTCCTATACAGATGTGCCATTTTTAAAATCTTTTACCATATCTTTTCTATACCTAGGTGTGTGTAGATACACAAATACTTAATATTGTGTTACTATTTCCTTACACTATTCAGAACAGTCACATGCCATGCAGATCTGTAACCTAAGAGCAATAGGCCATACCATATAGCCTAGGCATGTAGTAGGCTATCCCATCTGAGTTTATGTAAGCACACTCCATGATGTTCGCACAATGATGAAATCACCTAACAACGCGTTTCTCAGAACATTTCTTCATCTTTAAATAAAACATGACTTCCAGAATGATCTTTGTTATTTCCTCCACCAGCTATCTTCTTTCTTGAATGCATGTTGATATGGTTTTTCTCTGTGTCCCCAACCAGATTACAATTCTCATTTTGAATTGTAATTCCCATAATCCCCACGTGTCAAGGGAAGGAACTTGTGGGAGATGGTTGGATCACAGGAGCAGTTCCCCCTGTGCTGTTATTGTAATAGTGAGGGAGTTCTCAGGATATCTGATGGTTTTATAAGGGCTTGTCAGTTCCTCCTTCGCATGCTCTCTTGCTCCTGATGCCATGTAAGACACGTTTGCTTCCCCTTCCACCATGACTGTAAGTTTCCTGAGGCCTCCCTGGCCTTGCAGAACTGTGAGTCAATTAAATCTTTTCTCTTTGTAAATTACCCAGTCTTGGGCAGTTCTTTATAGCAATGTGAAAATAGGCTAATACACATGTTGAAGAAAAGACAAGACAGAGATCAGAAAGGAAAGAAAATGAGAACAAGTACTCTGCCTGTTTTTCTGTCAGCATCTGGCTTATTTGGTGAATCGAAAACATATAGATGGAATAGTACTAGATAAATATAGATTTAAAATTATAGCTTTTTTTCCTCTCTTCACTAGGTCTGTTGTTTGCAGTCTACCTCCTGTCAGACCTCTGAGTCCACGCCAAGCCATGGCATCCCCTGTGACTTGCAGGTATATATACGCCCAGATGGCCTGAAGTAACTAAAGAATCACAAAAGAAGTGTAAATGCCCTGCCTCGACTTAACTGACGACATTCCACCACAAAAGAAGTAAAAATGGCCAGTCCTTGCCTTAAGCGATGATATTATCTTGTGAAATTCCTTTTCCTGGCTCATCCTGGCTCAAAAAGCTCCCCCACTGAGCACCTTGTGACCCCCACTCCTGCTGGCCAGAGAACAACCCCCCTTTGACTGTACTTTTTCTTTACCTACCCAAATCCTATAAAACGGCCCCACAACTTATCTCCCTTCCCTGGCTCTCTTTTTGGACTCAGCCTGCCTGCACCCAGGTGAAATAAACAGCCATGTTGCTCACACAAAGCCTGTTTGGTGGTCTCTTCACATGGACGCACATGACATCTCCTTTGTTCTATTCTTCTCCTTTGTCTTTAAATGTTTGTGCTCCATTCAATTGTCTTTGCAATATACACATCCCCTTGGCAATCTATGCATTCCCAAAAGTTCAAACCCATCTACACCAGGAGTTTGAAAACATTTTATAAAGAGAGCCAGATAGGAAGTACTGTTTGCTGTGTGGGCCTTATACTCTCTGTCATAACAAAGATATTTGTACTCTGCTCTGTCATTTAGAAAAAGCTCTTATAGATCATATGTAAACAAATGAGTGTGGCTGTGTTCCAAAATAGTTTATTTACATAACACTTGCAAGGACGGATTTGGCCTGCTGGTCATAGTTTATCAATATCTGAGCTATACTAATAACTCAAAAAGTTTTATCTTCAGTCTACAGTCTTCTATTCTGACACTTTCTTTCTGACTCCCAGCTGTTTCTTCCTTGATGTCCCACTGACCATTCAAACCTCATTCACTATTTTCCCCAGCAAATCCTGCTTCGGTGTTCTATATTTCAGGGTTTGGCACTATTATCATTTCCATCTCCCAAGCCTGAGAATTGGAAATTTTCACTAATCATTTTCTTCCTTGCTCCTCTTTAAATACTTTTGTCAAATTTGCCATCTAAATATATTCTTAACTTTCCTCTCACATAATGTCTTCACACCTGGTGTTTTAATGCAGTAAAGAAGGATCATTTCTTTCAGTTTTGCCTTCCTTCCAGTTATTACAAGTGTGCTTTTTGTGAAGTGTAAATATGATCATGTTCTGCACCTGTGCAACTCTTTCGGGGCTCTCCAAAGCCTGATACATTGATCCTAAATCAGATTCCAGGGCCTAATTTTAGACCTCCTTAATGAGAGACCCTGGGGATAATATAGAATGATTTCAAATGATAATTTCCCTGCAGGACGGTACTGGTAAAGCCTGACACTAACTTATCGTTATATGAAATCTGCATTCTTGGATGTGTACTGAAAAACTCTTCATGGTTTAGTACTGGTATACTTTGTAAACCTCAGTTCTTTTCCCCAACTCCTTATGTACATGCAAATGCTTTTGATGATCCCCATTAATCTCTTTACTTCTAGAGACATATTGTGTATAATGCCTATAGGCATACTGTCATTCCAACAGCCAGCACCTATATACTTCTTTGTTAGAGAAGTGTCCTTAGGCTACTGAGACAGCTTTGTCTGCTCACACAAAAACCTGAGAATTATGTCCCCTAAGGAGCCATCATGAACCAATGATTGCAGGAGAGAAAGAATAGATATATTTACCAGCTCACTGTCCCCTGATTGAGACAACTCTTAAAATGTGACCTAGATTGTGTTCAAAACTACCAAGTGGGATTGAGCCAAAATTATTCACATGGGGATTTACCTGACACTGTGCTGTTGCTTGGCCTCAGTGATGGCTAATTTCACGTGTCAACTTGACTAGACCACTCTTCCCAGATATTTGGTCAAACACAGGTATAGATGTTGCTGTGAAAGCATTTTTTTAGATGTGACGAATGTTAAAATCAGTGAGTCTGAGTAAAGCAGGCTGCCTTTCATAAAATGGATGGACCGCATTTAATCAGTTGTAGGCCTGAAGAGAAAAAGACTGAGGTTCCCTGAAAAGAGGGAATTCTGCCAGCAAACTCCCTTCACACTGAAACTTCAGCATCAGCTCTTCCCCGGGTCTCCAGCCTGCCAGCCTAGCCTGCAGATTTTGGAATTACCTTATGTGATTTGTGTACAGTCCTGTGGATAACCCTGACGAGTGTAGCCTCCTCATTTTCTCTTTTTTTTTCCACGTCCCCACTCCTGTACCAGGTTTTCTTGGAAACACTTCTGAAAAATCCCCACTGAGTAGACTAAGAACCACACATTTAGTGAAGAGATTAAAAAGAAAAAGCTAAGATATCTATATGTTTCATACAGATCTGTTTGATAGGAATCAACGGGTCAGATTTCAGGGCACTGAATGTAAGACCACATTCCATACCTTATTCACACACACACACACACACACGCGCGTCTTTACCAAATGCACTCTTAAGCCTCCACATCCTTATGTATCCT
This sequence comes from Piliocolobus tephrosceles, assembly GCF_002776525.5. Lineage (NCBI taxonomy): Eukaryota > Metazoa > Chordata > Mammalia > Primates > Cercopithecidae > Piliocolobus > Piliocolobus tephrosceles. Next base: position 22,116,461 of record NC_045435.1, on the reverse strand, counting down.
ATTCCCACATCCCCTTCTCTGCTCCACTCCTACTAAAAATATTCTATTATTTATTTAAGACCTGCCGGATAGATCTCAACTTCTAGAAGACATTTTCAGAATTCTCAAGTAAGTTTGAATTACCTGTCTTTTTCTCTTACCGCACTTAGGCAGAGATTTTTTTGAGTCCAAATTTAAAGTATAGTCACCTAGCTGAGTACCTGACACACAGTCAGCACTGAACAGCTCTGTCCTGGATAAGCATTAGAAAATGAAATCGTAGTCCTATAGTACAAAAAAGTGTAAGTTTTGGCCGAGCACAGTGGCTCATACCTGTAATCCCAGCACTTTGGGAGGCCAAGGTGAGCAGATCACTAGGTCAGGCGTTTGAGACCAGCCTGGTCAACACGGTGAAACCCCATCTCTACTAAAAATACAGAAATTAGGTGGGCGTGGTGGTGCATGCCTGCAATCCCAGCTACTCAGGAGGCTGAGGCAGGAGAATCACTTGAACCCGGGAGGCAGAGGTTGCAGTGAACTGAGATTGCACTCCAGCCTGGGCAACAGAGCAAGACTCCATCTAAAAAAAAAAAAAAAAAAAAAAAAAAGTAAGTTTTAGTATTCCTTTGCCTCACAAATCAATATTGTGTCTGAAAAATATTTCCAAATAAGTGTTTCAATAAACAAATAATTTCAAATTATTATGAGAGTATAGATATGTAACAACCAAAGGAACTCCAAACAGTTCTGCTAGTTAATTTTGCAAACAAAAATGAGAAAGCATCTTTAAAAATGAAACTTGTTTCAAAACCTTATAAGGTAGAGTCTTAGAAAAAGCAAGGGACTACAATTTCAACAGTAGGTATAAACCACAGACTCTGCCCACCACCCTCTATCTCCCAGTAGATTTTCATTAACTAAGTAAAGACTTTTAGGAAGGACCTTTTCCAAATAGTTCTTTAGAAAGATATTGCCAAGGAGGAGGAGTTGTTGACAAAGAATAAAAAATTCTATTTTAAAAGCAGCTAGGTATTACGTGTGTAAGTTAACAGCTTTAGAAAGAAGGAAACTCATTTTACCACATATCCACATATTTCATTACCAGATAAGTCACATTTTTTACTGCTTTGCACATGTACCTAGTACTATTGTGTATCTATACATATATGTACTTATGTATTTACAAATATGTAAAATCTTAGTTATACATATTATATATATATGCATATAAACTTAGGTGTTGAACTCACCAATATTCATACAGAGTCAAATTTTTTTTTAGTTAAAATATATGTAAAGAGTTTGGGTTCAGAAAAAGGAGATAGTATTAGAACCTACTGCATACAGTTATTAAGAATTAAATAAAATTTAATCTAAATTATTGGCATGTGGATTCTTGATCAATATTGCTTATTATTATGGCTTTATGCCCTATATAAAGACAAATGTTTCCTTGTTTTATTGTCACCAGAATTGCCACATTTGTTTTAATCATAGATGTTTTGTAAAGGCCATATGCCCATGCTGACCAGGTCATCTTTCAATCTTGTTGAAACAAGTGAATCAAGCTTTTAGGATGTAGATTAATAACACTTTGCTGTCAACAACCTAGAGAAAGACCACGATGGCCTATTTTGATTTGTGATTTTGTTCAAAAATTTGCTTTTTTTGAAATTATTTAATTTATACAACTACTTTTAATTCTTCTTTTTATAAATAATCTGGTTTAATACTGGTCAAAAACAACTCTAAAAAGTAAAGTTTTGCCTAGGCTTATTAAAGAACAATATTTCAATGTGACTTGATCAAAGAAAATCAGTTATATTAAGTCCTTAGTTTGAATTCATCTAATCTATTACTTACAAAAATATTTATATTTTAACAAAATATAAAAGCTAACCCAATTCATTTACAATATCATATGACTATAATTTCATTTATAATCAGTAGATACCTCAATGATTTTCCTGATTTTAGATACCACTCTGATATTCCTATCATACATAGCAGTATTTTAAAATTACGAATGAATAACCAGTTGATCTTTCCACCACATAATTATATAAACAATATTTTGTATTTGCATCTTCAAAAACAAAGTCATCTTCCAATGATCAGTTTTGGGTAGTTTATTTACTAATGAACCACGGTTGATTCCAAAGGGCTCCATAAGGATCATCTCAGAAGGGATAGCTTGTGGTACATAAACAGATGAATAACAAAAAGCATTTCATATAGTTAAGGCCACTAAGTGGCCCCACATCTTGATGGCTTTAAACTCCATGAATTTCTGAAATATCTGCTACACTTCATATGTATCTCTTCTCTATTAATGTAAGATAAACTGTTTCCTTGATAACTGAGCATAGCTATAGCAACTATTTGAGTGGTTAATTATTGCAAAGTAGGAACAAAATGGAAAATCCCTGAGAAAAGGTGTACCATTTGATCAAGACTAGAAAGTGCTTCTTTTAAAGTGTTCCAATTCAAATCTTAAAACTGGGATATTAATCTTGGTTCAAGGTTATTAACAAAGTAAATTGCTACAGTAGTATATATGGAATAAAAATATGAGGCTGGAAGTGCAAATATGACTAATTGCAATAATATGAAAATATAACATTTTTTAATGTTCATAAATTTACAAAATTTTAAAAATTATATTTTAAAACACTAAGTATAACGTAGAACAAGAATTAAAATAATGATAGAAGTTTCTGACATTTTAAAAGGAAAAACTTGCTCTAACAAAGTTAACATTTTTAATGCAGAATAATTAGTCTTAATCATACTTTTCAGTCAGAAGTCAGCCTTTTTTATTCCTAGACCACTAAAACATATTCAATGGCCTGAATGCCATGCACCATAATGTATTAGATATGAAATATTTTTAAAGTAAAATGTTTGTTTCTTCCTATCCATCTCATCTGTATTTGTCTGTCATGCTACATGCTCTGAAATTTTAGCCTAAACTCTCTTTTACCTGATAGTATCAAACATTAAGAAGCCAACTAGACATTTTTTAGATAACATAAGCCTTTTTCTATTCAGAATATTTTAAATTTTATAAAGTAAATGACTAAAGAATGGACCAAACCACTCTAGCTTTTTAACATGAAATTTTAACAAACTCTTAGGGTATCATTGTCATTACTTCAAATAATTTTAAAGCAAGATGCTTAAGCATCCAGGCCTTTCGCTGCTATTCTGAATTAGCCCACACTACAAATGATTTGATGTTTCCCCCACTGTGTTTTCTTCCCCCTCCTTACCTCTCACTTCATAATTTCCTTCCTGGAAATCATAACACACTTATGTTTCTAATATCTCATCTGCTTGGACCTAACCTAGGAAGAACATAAGAAACTGAGCCAAAAGTTAATTGTACACATAGACTGAAGACCACTCTCAAGCCTTAATGTGACTCCATGTTTTTATCTTTACATTTAAATCTTTTCTATTTAATTCCAGTTTTTCTATGAATCTCAATTTCTTTATTTCTGTCTGTTAGATAGAAAATACACTAACACTGAATTTTCTGTCTCAGAAATATATTAGCTGAGACAATGTAAGTGGTGTCTTGTGAAAACTGAGCGATCGTTTAAATAATAAAGTTTGCATCTCCTTATGATAAACAAAATTATCTTCTTCATATATGATACCACCTAGTTAAGTTTAGTCACAGCATATATTTCCACATATTTTCTTGCTATTTGTTGACACTTATTTTATAAGTTTTTTCTTCTTAGTAGAGACTCTAATCCATTTTTAAATCTAGGTCTTTTAAGACTTGTCCAAGATTCTTGGGAATCATGTACCACAATACGCTCACTTTGATTTAATAATTTACTTCTTATTAAACTTGAATAGGGTATTTTTAGTCATACCACAGTGACCAGACAAAATGAGCATATTTCTAAACATAATAATAACATGCATTTAGGTTGTACTTTATAATGTCCTATAAACTTTAATACAGATTGTCTTATTTCTTAAAATGTTAAACTTATATCTTCTCCTTTTGCTGGGAAGAAGATATTATATATCCATACAAACACTTTTACATGACTGTTCTCAGCTCTTCTCATAATCACCAAATATTAGAAAGAGCTCAATGTCCATCATCAAGTGTATGAATCAATAAAATGTAATATATCTAAACAGTGGAATACTACTTAGCAATATGAATAAATGAACCATGAATACATGCTACAATATGGGCGAATCTCAAAATAATTATGCTGAGTTAAAGAAGTCAGGCAAAAGCGTGTGCATGCTCCATGATTTTATGTTTAGAAGGTGCTAGAAAATGCCAACTAATTTATGGTTTACAGGAAGCAGATCAGTGGTAACCAAGGGCACAGTGAAGGGAAACATCAGTGGAAAGACTATGGAAGAGAACAAGGAAAACTTGGAGGTTGTCATACGTATTCACTATTACTATAGCGAGTAGTATAGTAGGCCATAGCGATGGTTTTACAGGTATATACCTATATTGAAATTTATCAAATTGTACACCTTATCCTATGTACAGTTTGTTGTATATCAAATATACCTCAATAAAAGCAGTTAAAAATTTTGTCTCATTTCAATCTTAATATCATCTTATGAAATAGTATTTTCTAATTTTACAGTTATTAAAACTGTTATTTAGAGAGGTTATATTAAATTGCACCTGAAAAAATCTGTTATACAGAATTGTAAATATAGGTTTATCTCAGTTGTATACTCTTTCCCTCTCAGTATTTTCTGCTTAGAAGACTGGTTGATTTAGTACAACCATTACCATATACAAAAATCTCCACTACTAAATCTGAACAGTGTTATATAACATCTATTTGCTGTTTGAATATAATCCTCAATCTTTCTGATTAAAAAAACAAAACCCCATTCTTACATTTGCATGCTAAAAATGTATGGTTTAATATTATACCTAATAATAAACAATAAACTTATCAGTTTAATGTCACATACATTACCATAAAAATTAAAGGGGAAGCATTGAAAAGTTATGCATAATAGCACTGAGATTTTAAGTGAAAATCAACCAGTAATCAGAATCTGAAATGTTCACTACCAACTTAAAAATATAAGACTTCTGTGAGAGACTCAGTTAATGTGCTATGTACCCTCTATAATAGAGAAAACCTTCGAACTTAGAAATCAAGGTAAGAAAAAGTAAGAAGAGATTTTACCTTCCTCTTGATTCTTTCAAGAACCAAGGTAGGCTTTTCTATCTATACTGATGAGAACTTTTTCTTTCATAGAAGTCTGACTCTATAGTCCTTCCCTCAAGATCAGTTAAATTTCATTCTATACAAAACCAGGGAAAGGCTGATTTTGATGATTTAGGCAGGGAGGGAAATACAGGTTACGATACTTAGGAAGATATAGTTTACTTGTGTAAACTGATATACATAGTATAATATCACTGGTAGAAGTACATTATAAGGACTCTAATTTTTCAAATAGCGCCTTGGTTTAGAGCTTCAAGAAACATGAGATGGCTTAGGAAACATTTCCATCTAAGTTAAGCAGAGCATTTAATAAATTCTACTAGTTAACAGTATTTACTGGAGGTATCATTAATGATACCTAAATTATAATGATGCCTAATGATACTTTTTCAGTTGTATATTCAAGAAAAACATTTCATAGCACTCAAATGAACATGAAGTCAACACAAGTTTACAAACCAACTTTGTTGTCAAATTTTGACTTGGATTTGATAAATGTCTCATTATTGGAGTATGAATATATAGGAAGGAAGGTAGTGAATCCTGAATAAAGCTATTTCAGCATTCAAAGATGAAGTGGACATTATTTTGTGGACTCCAAGAAGGAATAACAAACTCTGAAAATAATTTATTTCTGTAATGAGAGGGAAAAAAACCTAAAAATGGTTACATGTGTTTAAAGTAGTACAAGTAGAGATAGTTTCCATGAAATGTGCAGAAATCCACAGGAAGAAAACAAGGTGAAATGAAAGACAGCAGGGTATAATAAAGATAAATGGGAAAAGCTAAAAAGTTCTGAGTGATGGAAAGAAAAATTGCCAGGAAGCTAAAAGTTAAACAGCAAATGCAAAGTTCACACTTTTGGGCTTGAAAACTAGCAATGAGCATTAAAATAGATTTACTAAATGAATGAACAAAAATTTTAGAATATGTACCTCAAAGGCAAAGTGATTAAAAAATGACAAAAGAAAATGTAATAGATATGGAATATGAAGTAAAAATTAAAACTCAAAATTAAAGATGATTATGAGAAAAATTAAAACATTGAAAGAGGAAAATATATTGAGAGAGATAGATCTAAAGAAAATTGCACTGACCGTTGGGGATGGAAGGGTTAAGCTGTTTCAGATGGTACTAATGAAAGAAGAATGACAGGCAAATCTAATGATCTCATCTACAATTTGAGAAACATAATAATAAAGTAAAAATATATACAAATAACTTGTTAGGAAAAGAAAAGAAATAGCTATCTACAAAGAGCAAACTCCAACCAGCTCATGTTTGCCCACTGCAAGATTAGATGGAAAAGATACAGGAACAATGTTTAGAGTTTTCAGAGGAAATTTTGTGGATGTCAACATTTTGTGCCCTGCTAAATCATTTTAATTAGTGAATAAAACATACAGATAATTTCATATAACAATGATCCTAAAATTATATAGAATATTTTTAGAAATATGTAACATACATTAGGTCTAATTAAACTAAAAGGGGCAGTCTGTAAAGACAGACAGAGATGTCTAAATAATAACCGCATTCATAGTTATGAAAATCAAAACAAATTTTTAAAGCAAAGAAAAAATCATAAGGGAGGATTCTCTCTGCATAATGGCAGCTGCCTAAGATTGAATCTCTTCATACTTCCTTTATGCAGATGTATCAGAATAAGTAAAACCACTCACAACCTATACCTACAGTACAACTAAGAAACAGAGAATTCCTCAAACTTCTAAGTATATGTAAGTTGAAAAATAAATATCCAAGCCAACAGAGCTATCTCCAGATCTGCCTGAGCTGAAAGTTAGGAGACACTTCTTGGAAAAGATGAGGGGGTAGTGGGGAACTATAGAGACAGAACACAGATAGAATCATCCACAGAAGGAGAAAGCACTACACAAGTGGGTAAATATTGAAAACAGGTGTCAGATGTGTTGGACATGGGCAAAATGGACCTAACAACCAACAGGCAAACTGTGGACTGGGAAAAATTTTGCAACAAATATTGGGGGAAAATATTTAACATTACTAATGTTGGCAATCAAAAAATAAAAAAGATGAAAGAAAAATGGTGAACTGCTACTAAATCATATTCTCCAAGAATGAGAATTGCAGATAACTGATAATCTTATAAAAATAGCCAACTTCACTAGTAATCTAAGAAATATATATTTATTAAGAAGCTGTAATTCATACTTATTAAAATGAAAAAGATTAAGGAGACCATACTCAATATTGTCAATGGTGGATTTATAAATATTACCAGCAACTATAATGCAGCATGTATGACTTTAAATTATTCAATGACTTTATTAAATGACTTTAAATATTCATTATTTGTGGCCAAGTAATTCTAATTCATAGAAATTTATTCTAGGGAATAACCTCAGGGACTGGTTTACAGATATTTCTTAAAAGTTATCTATTGTAATTTTAGATTATGGATAAAATGAAAATGATATAAGGAAATAATAATATTGTTAAATTTTAGTGATAACATGTGGTACAGGGACTTAAATAATGGTTTAACAAGTTGTTTTAGTTTTATGAGTAAATGCTAACAATATGCCAATTGAAAAATGTGGTATTCAAGCAATAACAATTTCCTAATCATCTCTTATTGCTTTGTTCCAGTGGGGAAAATTAACTTTTGTTGTTTTAAAACCAATTGAAAAACAGCAAGACCCTTTCCTCTATGGAGAGGCAGACAATTATTTGACTGCACAATCACCTGAAGGCTTACTTACATAGAGATTCTCACTTCAGCTTTTCCGATGATATTGTTTGTACTGGGGTGAAAATAAATGTTTTGTTGAAGTGATCACAGATGCATTTTTAATAAATGTGAGAAATTAGGTACAATAGATTTACAATTTCAAAATATTAAATCAATGGTTCCTTGGAGTTTTCTGAATTAAGCTTAATTCCCCTAACTATCCTACATGTAAAAGAGCTTCAGAATTTGTCTGAGAAGGCCAAGATTGAAATAATTGGAAATTAACTGTTCTCTAAGACTAAAACAGTAAAGAGCTTTATCACTATGTTTAGCAAGACATTACATTACCAAGGTATTTAAGGAACATTGACTTTACACTTTTTTTTAAGTAAGTTTTCTTTAGAACTGACAAAAGAACTATAATAATTAGTCACTTAAGACAATTTGCAAATGTTAGATTTGATGGTATCATGATAGACTCTGTGTGGTTTGACGCCACAATGAACTCGCTCTTTACCACTGCATAAAGAATATCATTTCACACTGAAACTGGACAGGGATCGTTAGAGTTCACATTTCACTAACATGAGTAGAAAATCTAATTGACATTTTGCTGGATTGCATCTATACAGCACTCCACTGTAAACAGCAACTTCACAAACTGTCTCCTACAGTGATCATTTAAATTGAAATATCTCAGGGGCCATGTTGTTCACCCAGCACAGCATCTTCTGTTTGTCTACATTTATTGTTCATTGCCATAGTTAAAAGCTCATTACAAAATTACGTTTTTATTAGGCTTTAGACAATAGTAGATGTGGTGGGAAGGGGAAACTATTAAATTTTATTTCAAAAGAAAACTACTGCCAAAGTGTAAATATGCAAGAAGGAAATTACAAGAGTAAAAATATTAATAATTTTACCCTAGAAGTTAAGAATCTATGGTGGCAAAATCAGTTAAAAATAAAATGTAAATCTTCCTGCCATTTACCCTTATTATCCACTGACTAAACTGAAACGGATAAAAATGTATTGTTTGCCTAAAACAGGTGAGGTATGAGCATGGCATGATAATAAATAAGTCAACTAAGACTAGATATTAAAATTAATTACAAAATAATCACATTGGGTACAAATGCTGAAAATGGTATGGTTTAGTATGTACACAGCAAAAATAAAAAGAGTTGCATATTTTGTTGTTTTCATAAAATAATAGTGTATCAAGCTCTGGTTCTTGATCTTTCTTATACTAGTTGGACTTAAACTTACACTGGATTTTTTGATACCCTATGTAAGGGTAAAATAATGAAATTTTCTTTGTTAGATAAAGGGGGAAAGGGCCCCTTACTCTCCTCCTCTTAGAGTGTTTCCTTGAAAATATCACAGGCCTGATAAGAAGCCCATCCTTTTGATTTTACAACAGAAGATCAAAAACCTTATTTCTGACCCTTGAAACTGTGAGTACATACCTACAAAAATTAACTCAGAAATTGCTCATGAGATATACAAGTTTTTATCAAAAGGTGCATCCATTTGTCTCTCAAGGAAATAGGAGAAATTGTATTTGCTTTTATCTTCCTTTTTCTTTTTTAAATTGTTTATGAAATTTTTTTAGCTTTATTAAGGTATATTTCACAAAATTACATATATTGAAGATATACAATGTGATGCTTTGGTGCACATATATACTGTGGAATGATTACCACAGTAAATTTGGTTATCACATTCATCACCTTTCATAGTTACACATGTGTGTGTGTGTATGTGTATGGTGAGAACATTTAAGACGAAGATTGTTTTAATTATAAAACTTTAGAAAACAGAAATTAAAATGAAGTCATTTTTAAAGTACTCTCCTGATTTGTATGCCTATTTAAACAGTTTCAATCATTTAGGATGGTTATCAAGGGGTAATATTCACATTTTAACCTATGTGAATCACCACCCAATATCCCCGTCATTCTCCAGTTGAAATATAGATCCATTTATATCAAGTACCACATTCCTCTTGGATTTTATCAATACAAGTAGATCCACTCTCATGGAATCATTTTAGAGATTCTAACTCAGCTCAGTGAGAAAATTATTTCATCTCTACCACAAATTAATTAACAGATTTTGAAGATAATATTTTCCCTGTAGACAATCTTCCATAGAAATAGCATAGTCCCGGCCAGGCATGGTGGCTCATGCATGTAATCCCAGCACTTTGGGAGGCTGAGGCGGGCGGATCATGAGGTCAGGAGACCGAGACCATCCTGGCCAACATGGTGAAACCTTGTCTCTACCAAAATGCAAAAAATCAGCCAGGCGTGGTGGAGGGCGCCTGTAGTCCCAGCTACTTGAGAGTCTGAAGGGTAGGGGAATTGCTTGAACCTGGGAGACAGAGGTTGCAGTGAGTTGAGATTGTGCCACTGCACCCCAGCCTGGCAACAGAGCAAGACTCCGTCTCAAGAAAAAAAAAAAAAAAAAAGCATAGGCCCATGACTTCACCATTAGAACAGCTAAAATTAAAAAGACTAACAACTTCAAATGTTGTTGAGGAAGTAAAGCAACTGCAATTCTCATGTACTGATGACAGAAGTATAAAATGGTTACACCACATGACAAAAGCTTCTAGAATTTTCTTATAAAATGTAATATATACTTATCTTCTAACTTTCTGACCCAGTAATTCTACAATTCTTTTCCTAGTATTTTCGCACTGAATGGCACATTTCATATTTATACATTTCATTGTATGTGAATTCAACCTCAAAAAACCCTAACTGGCTATAATCAAATACTGAACTCTAATGACATTCTTGAGGATGTGCCTGCTAGTCAGGTATGCTGAGGTCAGAGACTTACTTTGAAGGCAGAAAAAAGATGAAGTTATTGTTTAATAGTACGATATATGGATGCATAGGTATTTGATAAAACATAAATGTATATATTATGAAATCTAAGTGATGAATATTATTTACTGTATAATTCTTTTAATATTTTTTAATACTTCAAAGTTGTCATAATCAATAATGAAGTAATAGAGGGATTTCTAAAATCCTAATAAGCATCTAATCAGTTGTGACTATCAGCACATTAATCATTCTTTGGGTGGGTAATCAATGGCTAAATTTTGGTATGAAGCTATTGCAGCACTTTTTCGATTTTGTTTCTCGGTGTCCTTTCTCTCTTCATTCTTTTCTTTAAGTTTGGCACATTTCTCGACATCCCCTGCAACTAAGTATGGAAACATTATTAGCTTTGGTTTAATGATACGGGGGTGGAAATAAAAAATGTCACTTTGGACTTGTAACACTCCAATACATTTCTCTAGCTTCTTTTTCTCTTTATTTTGAGCTATAATGCAGATGGAATGCAATGACCCATGTTCAACCATGCAGACTCAGACAGTAACCTCGAAAAGAGGCTTGCAACCTGTGGTCTGAAATCCAGTGATCCAGTGCCTGTTTTGTGAATTAAATGTCTTTGGAACACAGATGCACCCTTTGTTTACATATTGCCTATGGCTTTTACACTACAATGGCAGAGTTGAATGGCTGAGTCAGACATAACATGGTCCTAAAGCCTAAAAGTTCTCCTATGAAGTCCTTTACTAAAAACAAACAAACAACAACAAAAACAGTGCTAACCCTTTCTCTAGAACAAGTAGATGCCTGAATGAGCTTAAAAAAAATAATAAATAAAATTTTACAAAAAGCAAGGCATCAGATTAGAATGGCTAGACTTTTTTTAAAAAAAATACATTTCTACCAATTTAGCTGCTGGTTTTTATTTGTTCTTTTGCTGTTATGATTCCTTTTTGTTGATCTTTTTTGCTCTTTCCATGTGGAATTAACAAATAAGTATTTTAACATATATGAGTAATATTTTTTCCAGTTTCTCATTATTTTATTGTGTTTTATTGTTTCAATGTCATCTGTTTTGTTGTCAGTACATAAGTTAATTTTAACATCTTTTTATTAAAAAATGAACTACTTGCTCCCAGAAAGCAGTATTTCCTGGTATTTACCATTTCGAAGCCGAAAAATAATGACTTTGATCATTCAGGTTGTTTCTCTGTTTTATTGCAACTCATTGGCTTTTGGAATTTCAAAGAAAAAAAAACTTTAGATTTCTTCTTCATAATCCAAAGAGATAGTCTTTCCCAATTAATTTTTAAACTAGTTTTCATCAATGACAATGCATTTCAATGCTTACCTCTTCTGAGGGAGCACCAGATAATGGCTCTGAAGAGCTGTTTCAGAATGCATTTTTTCTCTTCTTTTATGCAAGAACTGTGCCAATAGTTTTGCCTAGAGAAAATAATCTTTTTCTTTTTTTTTATATCTTAAAGATTGGTTTAACAGACATCAACACTGTTATAAACAGAGCCAAGGTGCCCTACTAGAGAAAGCTCTAGACTTGGAATCTGAACATCCTTTGTGAAGTCCAGGTCCAGCATTTAGGACAGAAGAATTTCTTATGTGACTCTTCACTGGGCTCAGAGCTCTGATGTACCTAAGAAGGAGTCAAGTTACCAGATGATCTCCAGAGTCTCTGCCAGCTTTAAAATCTCCATGAGGCCGGGCGCGGTGGCTCACCCCTGTAATCCCAGCACTTTGGGAGGCCGAGACGGGCAGATCACGAGGTCAGGAGATCGAGACCACCCCGGCTAACACGGTGAAATTAGCTGGGCGCTCTACTAAAAATACAAAAATTAGCTGGGCGCGATGGCAGCGCCTGTGGTCCCAGCTCCTCGGGAGGCTGAGGCAGGAGAATGGCGGGAACTCGGGGGGCGGAGCTTGCAGTGAGCCAAGATGGCGCCGCTCACTCCAGCCTGGGTGACAAAGCCAGACTCTGTCTCAAAAAAAAAAAAAAAAAAAACTCCATGACTTAAAATTGCTTAGTAAAGGTCAGTGGGTAAATGCTTTATATAATCATTTAATATCATACCTCTGTATATTTTATCATTTTACTCTGTATGTTTGATACAGTTTGTTAAAAGAAATCTTACTCAACAGGTCAACTTAAAAGCAAAAGAGCAGCTCATTTGGTCCTGCCCTTCATATGTTATTCATCCTCGTACTATCAACTTTTCCTATCCACAGCAATTAGCAATGAGACCTCAACAAATATTCAGTCCAACCTTGCACCCTAAACCGTATTATTAACTCATCAACCAGAGTCATTCTTTAAAAATATAAAGTTATACCAAACCATTCCTCTACTTAGAATCCTACACAGATGTCCCATTTAGAATAAACGCTAATGTGCTTCCAGTGTGACTAGAGTGTAGTTGACAAGGCCATAAAAATCTCTCCCCAGCTACTCTCTCCTTCATTCATTCTGCTCCAATCCAATCCTCCTGGCACATCATTGCCTTGGGTGCCTTGGACCAGTTGTTCCCCTAGAAATCCACATGGCTAACTTCACTTCCTTCAATGTTTTGCTCAACTTTCACCTATCCTCAACAACTTAGTTTAAATTTTAGCTTCTACCCAACACCCTGTCACGTTCCCAATCCTGATCACCCTTCCTCTGGGCCTTTCCGCCATGGCAGTCACCACCTTGTAATATCCTACATATATACTTATTTTTGTGTTGTTTATTATCTGCCTTTCCCCACCAGAATTTAAGCTTCATAAAAGCAGGAAATTTTGTCAGTTTAGGTCATTGAGGTATTTCAGGCTGTTAAGAGTGCCTGGCACAAAGGAGATACTCAATATTTGTTGAATAAATTTAAAGCACGAAATAAATGGCTGAATTAGTAGACCTTTTTTCTCATTTCCTCTTTTAGTATACCCAAAATATACACCTTAATCATGTCCATTTACTATAGCTGTGGATGATGACAATGAAAAAATATTCATGGGAATCAATTTCAACACGTTTGAAAAGTATTCCCAAATCATTAACATAAATGCAGAATCTATTTATTCAACAAAAGAATTTGAAACATATAGAATTTTTTTCTTTGTGTAATACATTGTATTAGACATGGGTGGCAACAAAAGAAAGCCATGTTCCTGCCCTCGAGGATTTTTTTAAAACTCCCTAATAGAACAGATACAAAACATGGGCTAAAAATAAGTCTACACATATTATTCAAGGGGCCATGAAGAAAAACTAAAAACAAGGAAAAGGCTGAATGTGGTTCTACCAAGCCTTTAGATTCCAACTTGGAATGCTAGAGCTGTGAATTGGCCCTCTTAAAACCCATTGGCAGTAAATGATGATTTAGCCTTAAGAAACTGTGGGGGCAGAACAGAAGATGAGATGAAAGGATATTAGCAGTCCTAATATCCAGTGCAGTGCTTCCCAATTTTCAGTTCGTAAGAATAGCTTTTATTTAGAACTGTGATTCTCTCTTTATTATAAGAAACAATTATTTCTCTAGGATCATGTACTTCTGATATCATATTCCCCTTTACCTTCTCCTGTGACTGTGTGTCTCTAGTTATTTACCACATTTGCCAATTTCACTTTAAATAGAATTTATGAAGGTCCTGCTATTGCTTTATAAAACTTTTATTTTCATATTACTCTTTGTTTCCCAAATCATTTATAGTTAACGGTCTAAAAGCTTTTATCAAAGGAAAACTCTTTCACTGAGCTAGTCCAAGCATTTCAAGCAGTTAATCCACTATTTTTTAAAGTACTTGTGCTGCTTTTACTGTTATAATGTGTACCGTTATGACTTCTAGATTATGTTACTAGGGAAACTCTCCAAAGTCTAATACTTGCGAAGCACACCATTGTTCAAGCCGCCACAACCCATGCATTTACTCATAGCAATAAATTCAATCACATTACTTCAGTTATGGCAGATTTACACTCAATCGCTATCAGTCAGTACATTGACTTTAAAATTTGGCTCAGAGTTTTTCATTACCTCTATGGAACTTCTCTTTCATTCCTATCAGAATTGGCCTCCATTTATAAGTGCCCTCAGTCCTTACTTTCTAATAATAAATCTCAAATTCATCAACCCCCTTGTCAGGTATCTCATCCATGGGCAACAGAGCATTCACCTGTTATGCCCCACAGCTGTGGAATTCCCTGATCTGAACGCTCTTCTCCAAATCCCCTGAGCTTTATAAATCCCTTTTTGAGTCTCACTTATTAAAGTTTGCTTTAAATATTTGATCTGCCACTGACACATGCTATAGGCTTGGCTGTTGTAAAAAAGAAGAAATGTATTTTTATTTTCCTTACCATGTATGAGAAGGATTGAAATTTCTTCTTCTTTCTTCGTATTTTATATTTTTCATCATTCTTTTCTTTCTCCTTTTCATTACCAGCAGAACAATCAAACAATAGGTTTTGGTTACTAACTAGGGCTTAGAATTAAAGATTTCATATGCTACGAGGCTATAAATAAACGGGCTGCAATATCATTAATTACTTTGGCGGCCTTGAGATGGGTATAGATTTTTTTAAGGAGACGACATGAAGTTAGAAGAAAACTAGCTAGTTCCTTATAGCTGCCCTCCTCCATTGCCTAGCCCACATGGCAGATTTCTCTTCTATTTTTATTTTAATTAATAAATATTCTGGCTTACCTCCATTCATTTGTTAGAAGAAAATAGAAAAACACCTTTGGTGGCACTAAAGGAGATATTATTTTTGTACTGCTATGGTGATATCAATGCTGCTATCTCAAGCATTGACAGTTTTAATCCAAAGTAGTCTATTCTTCCCAGGATTTGCCAACATTAAAATAACGCTTTTTCAAGTTTCGCTTGATACATAGCTTAGTGCTATGCACACAGTAGGTGTTTTGTAAATGTTTGTAGAAAATGAAATCAATTACTTCTGTCTCAGCTCTTTAATTTTATTTCTATTCCTCTTGTAAAAGGATCCAGCTTTCTCTCTGATTCTCTATTATTATTAGAGTACAGTTTTTCTATCACCCTTGTCTCTCTCCCACAGCTGTTGATCAGCCTATTGATTAGGAACCAAAAAGCTAGCCAACAGCCCCGAAAGGGCATTATATTCCAGCACAATTTCCCTTGAAGCGCTTAATGTTCTTTAAACCCCTCATTCAATTAGATGGCACGAGCTATTACATACAAGTGCCCTACCACAGAAAATTACAAGCTCATATCTGAGAGATACAGAGAAAGGAAGGCAAAGAGTAAGTTAATAGGACATTGTCTGTATGTTTGGCAAACCCTGTGGAGTTTGAGGCTCAAGGTTAATATCAGAGTGCCAGACTATGGAATTTAAACAGCAGGTAGATTTCAATAGCACAGAATATGAGCGAGAACAGAGTACTGATAGATACATTATTCTGTTATTTGAAATGGCTACTGTGCAAAATTCAGCATTTCCTCTGAAACATTTTGAAGCAGGTGATTTAGGCCATGGAAAATAATGGCAAAGTTAAAACTTTTTTTAAGGTTAAGGTAACATAACTGAAGTAGGTGACCTGATTGAATTTCACTAACTGGCAAAGTTTTGAGAGGTCTGTTGTATTTAAGGATGGTAAGAAGAAAGCGTTATTTCTTTGTGGGAAGGAAGATAAAATTAACATCATAAGACATAAAACTTAATATATGAAGATTATTAGCCATTATCATTGTAGGTAGACACTGGATTTTACAGAACAATGAAAATCATGGTGCTTCCACTAGCTATTGCGTGCCTCTTTCAACAAAATACCACATGGCCAGGGTAATAGAATGAAAGCTGGTTTTAACCCTACTCACCTCCTCTCCCTGGTGCCTTTGTGCAATGCACAAATGTACAACTGTACCTGAACACCAGAAAAAAATTCTTATAAAAAATATAAAAACATGAGCAAACTGGACAATCAGTTTCATCATCTATTCTGAGCAAAGTTTGAAGTTTATAACTATGATACAACCTTTTATTTATGTAACAATGGAAAATGCTTACAGCAAAATTAATAAAGAACAGGCATAATGATACAAGCGTTGCCAACTCTCAATTAATTTTTAAACTGTCGACCTAAAATAATCAAAAGAGTTAGAATTTAGATTAAAAAGAGTAGATTCAAGCTGAAAGTTTGAGGATGGTCACTCTGGAAACACAAAGGCCAAAGAACGGAGGTCAATGTTCTCAAGTGCGGAAATTTGGAGTCACTGACATAGATACAATTTAGGGAAGCCAAACGGAATTTCAACATCTTTCTATATAAGGCTTAATGGATAGTTATAACAATCTGATTAATTGAACTTGTCTTTTTCTTTCAGGAAAGGTATATTTAACATTCTACACCCAAGATGTAGCAGCCATGGGGTTTTGAGTAACATCTGGTCTGAGTCAGATACAGGACAATAAATACACATTTGATCTATAACAAAGATCAGTGATTGAAAAGCAGGCAGGTCTGGTCTCTGGTTTCTCCTAGTCATTTACAGAAAAAGGACAATGGGGAGTAAAGTTAATGTATAATCTAAGAAACAGAGGTTGGAAACATGCTATGTGACTCAGTCTCTAGGGCTTAACTTCCTCATTGGCATAATAAATTTAGAGTCCTGAAATGTTATTTTCTTTCACAAAACTAACTTTATGGAGAAGGTACACTTATTTTATCCATTTTACAAAGAGAAAACTTAAAATGAGCGAGTAAGCACTTTGGCTGACGTCACATCCAGTTAGTAAGTGGTGGAGGCAGGATTGGAATCCAGAAAACATGATTATGAAAGGCTTACCCATAATATAAACTACTAAACTAAAGCAGATTATAGTGTTTATTTGTTTCATTATTAAATAATAAACTATTCTGTAAAAAATTAAGAATAAATAAGCCCAAAAAAGACGACTAAAATCATCCATAATCTCATTACAGAGAAAACTACCACAAATATTTTGGAGATATTTTCAAGTTTTTTTTCTATTGAATAATTTCTATTAGATAATCTTATGTTGTTTGCAAACAATCTTTATTGCTTAACATTTTCCACTTAAATTTAACACTTCTATAATTTAATTCAAGTACTTGCATATATGCATTCTATGCATAACATCTTACCCAATAAATCTCATATTTTTAATGTTTCCAATTTTTGTCTTTACTGTCAATAAAACAATCCTACAAACATCCGTATCACTAAACATTTAGAATCATGCTTATTTCCCTACTCTTTTGAATACTTCTTACAACTTGCTGAGTTGACCTCTTAAAAGCTATACCAATTTACAATTATGAACTATATGTAACAACACCTATCTATCTCCACACTGACCAACTGAGGATATTTTCATTTTAAAACAACAAATAGCTTTCCAATTGATGAGATAAAGGTGGTATTTCAATGCTATTTTAATTTTAATTCTTTAATAATAAGTAATTTAGAATTTTTTCTTTTTAGATGGTGTGTCACTCTGTTGCCAGGCTGGAGTGCAGTGGCGTTATCTTGGCTCACTGCAACTTCCGCCTCCTGGGTCCAAATGATTCTCCTGCCTCACTCAGCCTTCCAAGTAGCTGGGACTACAGGTGTGCACCACCATGCCCAGCTAATTTTTGTATTTTTAGTAGAGACGGGGTTTCACCATATTGGTCAGGATGGTCTCGATCTTTCGACTTTGTGATCCACCCGCCTCAGCCTCCCAAAGTGCTGGGATTACAGGCGTAAGCCACTGTGCCCAGACTAGAATATTTTTTAATGTTCATTGATCTTTTATATTTTGGAGAGTGCATTGCCAACATTTTGCCTATTATTAAGATATTGTCTTTTCCATTAACTTGAAATATCTCTTCATCTTCAAGAATATCACTGTTTACCACATGTATTACAGCTGTCTTTCCCATTTCACGATTTGTACTTAATTTTGGTTGGGATGGTTTTGCCATGGTAAATTTTAGTATTTTACACTTAAATCACAATCCTTTTTTTTTTTTTTTTTTTTTTTTTTTATGGTTTGTAGTTTTGCCTTTTATGATTGGAAGGCATTGCTACAGAAAGATCAGATAAATGTACCCTTTTTCTAAGATTCCTTGTTTTTTAATGTTTAAAATATTAACACATGGAAATGATGTTACATGGTATGAAGTAGATATTTAATTCTCACCTTAAATCATGAATAACTTGATCCAAAATTGTTCACTGAATTACCTAACATTTGTTCACTAATTGGAGATATCACTTCTATCAATTACAGAATTGGTATACATCTGGGGGTCTGATTCTGACCTTTCTGACCTTTTCCTTTGATCAGTTGCATGGATGATTTTACTGACTACTAAAAAGCCATCCATATTGATGTTGTTTCTTAAAGCTTTCTTGGTCATCTGGCTTCTTATTTTGAATGAATTATAAATTAGAAATTCTTGGTCAGAATGTGTAAAAGGATGAAAAATATTAAAAGAATAAGGAGCTCATCAATGTCCAACCCAACGGATTCAAAAGGAATGATCTCAATATTGAGATATTTTAAAAGTGTTAGATGAAAATAAAAGAAATGAAAATAGATAAGATAGCCTGATCTATTAGTTGGATGATCATATTGTAAGTACTTTTATTTTAAATGTACAGAGCAATCACATATGTAAAAATTATCCCAAAGATATGTTTTGGAATTATCTCTGAAGGTCTGTATGAAATACATCAAATGTTTAACTTAAACCACTGTGCTACTGCCACTACCATTATTAATAATAACAAGTAGACTATGGGCACCATTAAATAAAAGAAACTGGCTGAATGTAATTAGGCTCACCTCGAGAAAATTAATGTGCTATGCAACTCAAAGTTTTGAGCCTTTATTAAAGATGTAAGAATTTTATTGAAATCAAGGGGACAATGTAAGGATTCACTTAAAATGTATCTTCTAGGCTGGATGCAGTGGCTCAGTCCTGTAATCCAGCACTTTGGGAGGTCGAGGCAGGTGGATCACTTGAGGTCAGGAGTTCCAGACCAGACTGGCCAACATGTAAAAACCCCGTCTCTGTTAAAAATACAGAAATTAACTGGGTGTGTTAGCTTACACCTGTAATCCCAGCTACGAGGGAGGCTGAGGCAGAAGAATTGCTTGAACCCACGGGGCAGAAGTTGCAGTGAGCCAAGATCATGCCACTGCACTCCAGCCAGGGTGACAGAGCAATACTCCATCTCAAAATAAACAAACAAACAAATAAATAAATAAATAATAGTTTTATATCTATATTTTATTACATCCTGTCTTTTTTTGTGGTTGTTTTGTTTTCTGTTTTAACATAAAACTTTACCAGAAGCAGCTAGCTACCTATTCAAGTAACTGATTCACTTAAAATATACCTTCTATTACATGCTGTCTTTGTATTTTTGTGGTTGTTTCATTTTTTGTGTTAACATAAAACTATATCAGAAGCAGTTCACTACCTATGCAAGTAACTGAATGGGAAGGGCCGGGCTACAAACGGCTCCTCCACACATTCCCTTGTTTACCAGCGAACACAGATACGCTTTGGGACTCGCAGATAATGCAGCTCCCTAGTAAATGTCGTTTGTTAGAAATGATGTATTTCTCTTATTACCTATTTCAGCAGTCGGAAAAATGTTAGAGAATTTTACCAAGGCTACCCACCAGACTGTCAGAGTTCCAGGAAAAAGACAAGCAAAGCGAATGCTCGTCTTTCAAGGGTACCTCTATTTTGTCGCCACTTGAGAAACATAACACCTCCTGTCCCAAAGTTTTTCCACCTGCGAAGGTTGTGAGACACACAGATTGGTCAGCCAGCTTAAATTTCACAGAGCAAGTATGAAGTAAATAAGCCATTCCATTAACTTTGAAAAAAATAAAATAAAAACCTATTGCAAGTGACAGAATGGTTGATGAATAGAGGATATTTGGAAGTGTGCAGCAGAAAGTGGCCTTGGTACGGGACTTTTTTTTTTTTAAAGGACATTCTTCCTTTGTGTTGTTAGAATGGATAAAATTGGGCAATTTTCCTATAACCACTTGATTCCTTTCCTCTGTTATCAAGATGGAGTTTCCCGAGAAGGGAATCACACTTGTGATTCACAGCAAAAAATGAAAAGTCAGCTGATTCACAGGAAGAACGGGGCATTCTTCATCCTTTTTGGGATAAAGGAAAATATGGTTCAATTTTGTGATTTAGGAAGCTGCCAGTGACAAATGGCAAATTTATGCTTATAGGAGCAGATTTAGCCATCGGTTTCCTGCCCCAGGGAGACAGTTTCATTTCACTGGTCACTTCCGAGTACCAACTGACCAAAACTCACAAACCTGGCCGGGCGCGGTGGCTCACGCCTGTAATCCCAGCACTTTGGGAGGCCAAGGTGGGCCAGTCACCTGAGGTCAGGAGTTTGAGACCAGCCTGGCCAACATGGTGAAACTCCGTCTCTACTAAAAATAAAAAAATTGTTTAAAAAATTAGCCGGGCATGGTGGTGGGTGCCTGTAATCCTAGCTGCTCAGAAGGCTGAGGCAAGATAATTATTTGAATCCAGGAGTCAGAGGCTGCAGTGAACTGGGGTTCTCCACTGTGCTCCAGCCTGGGCGACAGAGTGAAACTCCATCTCAAACAACAACAACAACAAAAAACTCACAAATCTGCCCAGTGCTATTTATTATATTTCTTCAAGAGTAGAATGATGATAACCAAAATTAACAATCATTTTTAAAAATTATGTAATGTTACTATTTTCCAGGCCTTATTCTAAGAACTTTTTATGTATTAACATTTAATTTCCATAAAACTGTAAGATAAGTACTATTATTATCCCCATTTTTCAGACAACAAAACTAAAAAAAAAAAAAAGCAACTTGGCCAAAGGCCCAAAGAAAATAAAAAGTACAAATGACACAGAAATTCTCCCCCTTACTAGAATATAGAATACCATTCCTCTAGAACTGGGTAGGGATATTCCACTACAGAGAAAGAGTCTTCTATATATTATTTGCATGAGTGCAAAGGTAACAAAGAGTTCTAAACTTTCTCTCTCAATTCCTCTAACAGTGCCTTATGAAGAACACATATTATGGGTTCACTTATACAAAATATCCAAAAAAAAAAAGCAAATATGGGGAGACAAATACATTGAGACAGAAAGTAGATGAGATGTTGTCCAAGCTTGGAGATGGGCATGGGGAGTGACTATAAAAAGACACAAGATTCATTTCTAAGGCGATTAAATGGTTCTAAATTAGATTGCAATGGTGAATGCATAACTCTGTCTATATAAATATACTAAAATTTATTTAAAAGTACACTTAAAACAGGCACATTTTGTAGTATATAAGACATATTTCAAAAAAGATTTTTTTTCAAACAAACAAAAAAAAGAGCACATTTCATTTCAGCCACTCTACAGGAGAAAGTAGCACAGTGGTTCTTTCCCAGTCCTAAGGGTGATGTTCTTGAAAACATCTCATCATAGGTAAAACAATTTTAAACCTGATTGAGGAGAGTTTGGGGAAGGAACTATGACTGCCATACAAGGACGCCTTATTATTATTTTATTTGTTCTTAATTAGTAAACAATTGAGAAGCTATCACAAAGAAAATGTGGGGTGTGTGTGTGTCTCTGTGTGTTTTAGAGAATATCAACGCCATATTATATAGTGTGTTTTAATACATAATACATAGTTCCCTACTTTACCAATATTTTGTATTTACCACTTCCTATTCCCTGGAAATATTCTTCTCTCACTTTCTACCTGAAATTTATAGATGTATTTTGTGTTGCTTTAGACAA
This sequence comes from Piliocolobus tephrosceles, assembly GCF_002776525.5. Lineage (NCBI taxonomy): Eukaryota > Metazoa > Chordata > Mammalia > Primates > Cercopithecidae > Piliocolobus > Piliocolobus tephrosceles. Next base: position 22,093,879 of record NC_045435.1, on the reverse strand, counting down.
TATGCACAAAAAAAGTCATCCTTTGTGTGTGTGGTCCTTTTTCTAAATGTTGTAGCTCAAGTGGCCAGTTCGTGATTTGTAATTGTAAAAGCCTGGATGCTTGAACAAAATTGCTGTAACATTGAAGGGATTGCCACATGGCCAGTACAATGATTAAAAAGCTAACAAATATATCAAGCCCTTCTGAACATGTTTCTTCATATTATGTTATATTATAACATTGAAATGTCCCTTTTTAGCGCTTTTGCCCGTGTTAGAATTGCAGTTTCAAGTATGTCAAATGTCCTGATTCTTTTTTTTTTTTTTTCAGACGATTAATTACCTGGCTTCTGTGATTTATTTCATGTGTTCACTACTTCTCTCATTATAGGTAATTTACTTTTTACAAAACTAAATCAGAGTTACTTCTTCTAGAAAGGTATTTATTTTACTCTCTATGTATGGCTAATACTTCACTGGAGAGAGAAATTTGAGGCAACTTGCCTCTCCACAAAATTTCATATTATACAGTTTTTTTCTGTATATTCTGTGAACTCTTGTTTCCCATTGTGATATTCCTTAATGATCCTCTTACCTTATTAGGTTCACACTTAAAACATCCGGGTAAATGAGGGCCGGGCACGGTGGCTCAAGCCTGTAATCCCAGCACTTTGGGAGGCAGAGACGGGCAGATCACAAGGTCACGAGATCGAAACCATCCTGGCTAACACGGTGAAACCCCGTCTCTACTAAAAAAAATACAAAAAACTAGCCGGGTGAGGTGGCGGCGCCTGTAGTCCCAGCTACTCTGGAGGCTGAGGCAGGAGAATGGCGTGGACCCGGGAGGCGGAGCTTGCAGTGAGCTGAGAACCGGCCACTGCACTCCAGCCTGGGTGACAGAGCGAGACTCCGTCTCCAAAAAAAAAAAAAAAAAAAAAAAAAAATTCCAGGTAAATGAGAAAATACGTAATTTGGATGTTATTAGGATTTTTGCTACCTACTTCAGTAAATCATTCTACATTTAAAAATCTGTATGTTTATCTTACAACTAAATTAGTCCTGTCTGAAGGAATTCCAAAGACAAATGGGTTTTAAAAGACTGAAGGACTGGAGGTAGACAATATAGCAAATATTCAACACAAATCATTGATATCTACATAGACATAGGAGCAAGAGACTAGAACTCCATCTTAAGGGAACAAGCATAGCGTAGGGTTTAGGAGCATTGGCCTGGATCTAGAATATCCCCAATTTGCTTCTGGCTTCTGCCACAATGCATTAAATTAATTATTCTTCCTGTGCTTCAGTTTCCTCACCCAAAAAATGGACCTAAAAAGAGTACCTGCGGTCGGGCGTGGTGGCTCACGCCTGTAATCCCAGCACTTTGGGAGGCCAAGGCAGACAGATCACCTGAGGTTAGGAGTATGGGAACAGCCTGGCCAACATGGTGAAACCCTGTCCCTACTAAAAATACAAAAAAAATAGTTTGGCGTGGTGACATGCACATGTAGTCCCAGCTACCCAGGAGGCTGAGACAGGAGAATCACTTGAACCTGAGAGACAGAGGTCATTCCACTGAGATCATGCCACTGCACTCCAGCCTGGGTGACAGGGCCAAATTCCATCTCAAAAAAAAAAAAAAAAAAAAAAAAAAGAGGACTTATGCCATATTTGTGAGCACTAAATGTGAACATTAATTTGTGAACATGTATTTATTTACATGTGAAGCAATTAAAATACTTTCTGATATAAATGTTAGCTGTTATTGTCTTGTAGGTCTGTGATTCTCAATCTGGGAAGAGGGAAATATGTCTGAGTCACTTGGAAAGACTTGCACACATTCCACTTAGCCTTTTCCGCTCACAAATACTGTATTATGTGATGGGAATCTCAAAGATTTTTTGTCAGGGAAGAGACGTATTTGTCTTTTACAAAAATATCACTCTGAGGGCACTATGGAGGAGGAGAAAAGAAACAAATTGGGAACTTATTGAAGAAATTCAGACAATGTTCTGAAAGAAAGCTATAGCCACAGGAATAGAAAAAGGTAAGATGGACATGAATATGTTCATGAAAGCAAAAAGGAGAGTGTTTAGTCACCAGGTAAGCATAAGACAACACTCATGTCTGCCACAGGAACCAGAATGGATGGAGCTACCATTGGCCATGAGGGAATTACAGATGGAAAGAATATATGGCACCTGTCTTTTTCATAACTAGTGAATTAGTGAAAATGTACTCAGAAGCACACCTATTAGTAATAGCTGCAACACAGGCTGAACACAAAGGGATATTCCTTCTGCCTCTTTTAAGGGAATATGCATCTCTTCTTTACTGTACCCAGAATCTACCAGTTACTCTTCTTCAAGATCAGATAGCATACAGAGCACAGAAGCATCTATCCCATGCCTCTCATTAATGTCAAAACTCTATCATCAGTAATTCCATTAGCAACAGACTCCTAAGACACTGGCATAAAGAGTATTTTAGTAATTCAGCCACTCAGTAATGAAGCTCTGAGTTAATACGCTCAGCTTATGTTTAAAACTGAAATTCAAGAGACAGCATAGGATGGAGAATGACACTGGAATGTGAGCACAGCCTGCATGCCCAGACCCACTTTGCCTATGACAGAAGGCTGAGATGGAGAAGTTATTTCTTGCAAACAATCCAAACGATCAGTCCTCTCCTAGTGGAAGGATGGTCGTTGTGGGATGAGAGAGGAATTGCACAAGTAAGACCATCAAAGATGTGAAATAGGTCATTCCAGGATGTGAGATTGGGAAAAGGAATGAAGAAATAATGTATTTCCACAGGTCACATGTCATCCCACAGTGCACAAGATCAATTCATACAGCAGGATAGCAAGAGCTGAAATTTCAAGGAAATCCAGGGGGCACTGGTACCAGAAATTGTACATGATTCTTGGAGAAAATTGATGTAATGTGGCACATCGATGGAAGGGCCAACAAGGTTTTTATTTTAATGATAGAACTGAATTCTGAAATTAAGCACAGCAGGTAGAAAATGGATCTAGCACAGATGTCAAAAGCTATCATTGGCTTTTGTGATAAAACACTGTTTTTTTTCTTTAAGCCCAGGCCAGTGGCCTATATAGGTCAATGATGTCGAGCAAGAAAAAACAAACATCCTAAGTGCTAGTGTCTTTCTGAGGAAGTTTTGAAATGCTACTGACATTCAAAGACCTTTTCTTGTAGCAGATCTTTCATTATTATATAGGAAAAACAGAGCAGCCATATTTTCCAGGGATCACATTTCACTGCATAACAGGCAAAAATGTAAAAAATAAGTAGTTGAAATCAGCAACAGCTAAAACAAAACAAATAACTAGAGCCCAGAATTCTAGTTGATGTCTGACATCAAGCAAGACTTAGATGGTCAAGAATGTAGCCTTGGCTTTGTGCTCATTCTTTTCCCTCACACAATTTAAATAATCTTCCTTTTGATATGTAAATTGTTTCTCCAGAAATGGCTTTTTTCTCTCCCATTTTCCAGTTCCCTAGAAGAGAGAAGTGGTACAGCAATTTTGTAACTGATTTTTTAACTGATTTCTTATTGAATTTTTTCCTTATCTTAGTCACTGCAATCTTGTATTGAACGGAGAACGGCAAATTCATCTGTCATTTATCAATTCATCTGTCATTTATCATTGTTTTAAAGAGAAAACCAGAACAAAGTTGAACTTCTGTTTCTTAATCAGAATGATATTTAGTCACAGAAAATCCAAGCATGCTTTCCCTTTTTGTTTAGGGGGGGGAAAAACGAACATAATTGATTTTTGACTACTAGAAAAGGGATTTACCTCTGTGGTATGATTCAAATGCCACCAGCAAGCCTTTATCCCCAAAAAACATCCAAGTCTCCAGTAAAACACTGAGTCATTTCACAATTAGCTATTGTGTATTTTAAATCTTCGAGGGGACTCTTAATCTGTTAAGTAAGTTTGATAATATAAATGACCTAGGGTAACGCAATACATTAAGTCAAATTTTAAAATACTTTTTGTAGAAGTCACTGAAATTACCCCTTAAATTTTATATAGAAACTCAACACATAAATACGGTTGAACAAACGGGATTAAAACTTTGTATTTCCTTCTTTTGTGCTTCAACCCCAATCCACGTGGCCTCTAAGGCGATTCTATGAAGTGTCAATGATCACTAGGAGAAAGTTTGAAAACCATTAAGATAGAGCGTACACAGGAACAAGGTCACGCCATAAGGAGGTTGGTTTCTTTTTGTAATTATGTCTGCATGTGAGTCCACCATTAAAAAATCATTCAACATTGGTATATTCCAGATATTATGCCAAGAAATGGGCATACAATGATAAACGACAGATTTTCAGTTCTTAGAAGCTTAAAGTTTCTTGAAGTAGTAAGATAAAAAAAAGTGGGGGACGGGCAGGAACTACAAATGTGTGTTAAGAATTAAGTCACATAGATTTCCATTTCAATCAATATTGAGTTACAGGGATCAGATTTACCCTAACATGAAAAAAAGTCCCCAAAACAAAAAATACAGATAATGCTAAATAAGTTCATGGGCGGCCATTTTGGACCAAGCTTCTGACCCAGGCCCTAGCCCACTGGAACTAACCAGAATGGAGTCTCTCATGCTGATAGCCACATAACCGAAATGAACTCTGAGACTTGACAATTTTCCAAAACAACAACAAAAAATAAAAACAAAAACAAAACCGGGAGATTCACAGCAACCACCCAAAAGAGGCCCAGTTTTCCTGACCTGGCATGATAGGAACATTTGTAACCTTCATAAGGAAAGTCACTTTGAAATGATCAATCCTTTCTTCATTCCTCATTTCTGTTGTCTTCAGCTTTTTTCTACCTACAAAGTCAAACTCCTCTGTTCAGTTCATCAAAATACTCATTTTATCATACAGAATGAGATATTTCCCAACACTGGAAAGCAAAAAAAGAGCAAATTAGATCTTCAAACTAAATTTGTTGTGTTTTTTGCCCTTTGACAACAAAATATATTAAAAATCGTTTTTAGGACTTCGGATACTAGGCAATGAAGGAAAAATCTCAGATACAAACTCAACATACAACGATGTTGAGATCAAGGAGGTGAGTCCCAGGATTGTCCCAGCCGGCTGCGTGGACAAAACTTCCTGGCTGCGGAGCAGGGAGGAACAACCTCAGCAAGGTTTTGCAGGGGTAGTGGGAGGTGCACGGTGAGTTGAAGAGAGAATCTGGAGTAAGGAGAGGTCAAGTTGGCTAGAGTTTACAGAGCACTATACCAAAGAGCTGCACAGAAAAAGCGCTCAGAGGGTTGCCTTCTAGTTGTCAATGAGTATTGATGCATGTGAGGAAACTACCCAAGACCAGGGAAGAAATCATGTGGGAACATTAGAAGAAGCAATATCCAGAACACAAACAGGGCCAGAAATAGTTCTATTCCCACCATCCAGAGTAAAATATTCCGTAATTCCTGAAGCATCAGGTTGAAATCTCAGATGGGCTTTGTAAATACTCTGGTTCCAACTAACAGATATTAAGAGCAAGAACTTCAAAGATCAAATGATTCCACACGTCACTTAACCACATTCCAGGATAAAGGTAAAAAATATTTATAGAAAAAAACATATAGCACCCTAAAGCATAAAACTTACAACAGCTGACACTTTTTCAAAAATGTTTAGGCATTCAAACAATCAGTTAAATGTAACTGGTGATAAGAAAAATCAATCAATACACACAGATCTAGAAATGCTATAGATAACACAGTTATTAAACAAGTCCAATAAAACAGTTCAGTTACATTCTGTATTTGGAAGCTGCTGAAGGAAAAATTGATTGCATAAATTAGAGACATGGAAGCTATAAAAAATCTCAGATCAAACTTTTAGAAATGTCTGGGTAAACAAAATATGCTGGAGAGGATTAACAGTAGATTATACATGGCAAAAGAGAAAATTAGTAAAATGAAAAATATGTCAATAGTAATTACCCCATATGAAATACAGAAAGAAAAATAACTAAAAAATTTTAGCTGAGCATCAGTGAGATATGGGGCAGCTTCAAGAAACCTAATATATGCAGAATTGGAGTCAGTGAGGAGGGAGGGGAAGTGAGGAGACCAACAATATATTTGGAAAAAATAACAGCCAATTTTTCCTGAAAACTATACAACTACAGAAGCAGAAAATTCAATAAACTCCAAATGCAAAAAAGCATAAAATAAAATAATTAAATTCTCAAAACCTACAAGAAGGCACATCATAACCAGTTTCTTAACTAGTGATAAAGAGAAAGCCTTAAAAGCAGCACGAGGGCCGGGCGTGGTGGCTCATGCCTGTAATCCCAGAACTTTGGGAGGCCGAGGCAGGCAGATCATGAGGTCAAGAGATCTAGACCATCCTGGCCAACATGGTGAAACCTCGTCTCTACTAAATATACAAAAATTAACTGGGCGTGGTGGCGCACGCCTGTAGTCCCAGCTACTCAGGAGTCTGAAGCAGGAGAATCGCTTGAACCCGGGAGACAGAGGTTGCAGTGAGCCAAGATCACGCCACTGAACTCCAGTCTGGCCACAGAATGAGACCCCCCTTCCCCTGGCCAAAAAAAAAAAAAAAACAAAACAAAAAGCAGCAAGAGAAAAGAGGCATATTGTGTACAGGGAAATTAAAGATGACAGTCAAAACGATTCAAGTCAAAAAAAACAGAGAAATACCTGTGAAGTAATAAAATAATGAAAAAAGTAACAAACAAAACCCAGGCAGCCTAAAATTTAGTCTCGGCAAATATATCTATAGAAAATAAAGGTAAGTAGTTTTTTCTAGACACATAAAACATGAAAGAATTTATCACCAGCACATATATCCTGCAAAAAAATTACTGAGGAAGTCTTTTACATCCAGAAAAAAATAAAGGATGCTTTACAGTATAAATAAAATAAAATAGAATTTTAAAAACCTCACATCCAGAATAAAAAGGATTTTGGCTGGGCACAGTGGCTCACACCTACAATCCCAGCACTTAATGAGGCCAAGGCGGGCGGATGGCTTAAGGACAGGAGTTCGAGAGCAGCCTGGCTAACATGGTGAAATCCTGTCTCTACTCAAAATACAAAAATTAGTGAGCACATTGGTACGTGCCTGTAATTTCAGCTACTTGGGAGGCCAAGCCAGGAGAATCACTTGAATCTGGGAGGCAGAGGTTGCAGTGAGCTGAGATCACACCACGGTTTCATGAGCATACATACATATGTATGTCAAAACTTACCAAATTATGCATTTTTTTCATTTTTAATTTTTTAAATGTATTTTTTAGCCTATTTATAAGTACATAGTAGACATATATATTTATGGGGTACATAGATGTTTTGATACAGGCACACGATGTGAAATGTGCATTTCACTGAGAACGGGGTATTCATCCCCTCAAGCATTTATCCGTTACATGTGGGCACTTTATTGTGTGTCTATTCTACCTCAATAAGCCTATTCAACACAAATTCCAAATGTATCAAAAACCTACTAAATGCAAACTAAAGAAGAAGATGTAAAGCAAAAAATTAAAAGAAGAATTCCATATTATGGAAGTAAGTTGAGAGTATTATGTGACTACATAAAGGTGGCATGCATTCATGCTTGTAAGGTCATAGAAACCTTTATTCGCCAGACTGCAAAGACGGGTATTCCTGGCTGAGAAAGCAAAATATTCTCAGACAGCAGAGTCTGCAGTTGAATTACTACAGCAAAGCTAGCCAAAATATAACAAACAAATGTCAGCAATCAAACTGTATTATTCACCGCATCATGCTCCTCTGACCTTATGAACCCCGATTTCTAGGACATATAGTGGCCATTGAGGCAAAACTATAATCTTGGATGATTTGATGAAACACAGCTATGCTCAGTAGAAAAGACTGTGTGTACATAGGGTGTTTAGACTGGAAAAAACCTATTTCACCCCACTATCACCTTTGCTTTCACACTATTTTTATATCAGACCTTTTTGAAGGGGAGGAATATAAAATACCTGAACGCAGCTTGAGCTATCCGATAGAGGATTTCAGTGCACCAAAAAGTACTCCAGAGATGTGTTATAAAGAAATTCAGGAGAGAAACTCTGGATCAGACCTTTTGATTTTTCCAATTTTGCACATCTATCAGTTATAAAACATCACAATCACAAATATTGATTTAGTTATTTTAAATAAATTGCATAAATGCAACAGTCTTAATATATTTTTATAAACAGACACAGATTTAAAGATGTCAATGTCAGTGGCATTTGAACTTTCAAGAGCAACTCCATTTTGAATAGGGGTGGGGTAAAGTGAGGCTGAGACCCACTGGGCTGCAGTCCCAGACGGCTAAGGCATTCTGAGTCACAGGATGCCTTAGGAGGATGGCACAAGACACTTGGTCAAAAAGACCTTGCTGATAAAACAGGCTGCAGTAAAGAAGCCGGCCCAAACCCACCAACACAAAGATGGCCACGAGAGTGCCCTCTGGTGGTCCTCACTGCTACACTCCTACCAGTGCCATGAAGGTTTACAAATGCCATGGGAATGTCAGGAAGTTACCCTTTATGATCTAAAAGAGAAAGGCATGAATAATCTATCACTTGTTTAGCATATCATCAAGAAACAACCATTAAAATGGGCAGCCAGAAGCCCCTGGGGCTGCTCTGTCTATGGAGTAGTCATTTTCTTATTCCTTTATTTTCCTAATAAATTTATTTCCACTTTACTCTATGGACTCGCCCTGAATTCTTTCTTGCGTGAGATCCAAGAAGCCTCTTGGGGTCTGGATCTGGGTCCCTTTCTGGTAACATCAATAAATAACGATAAAATAAAATGGTATCGCAATATAAGTTCTGATTTGTCCTTCTGGTGCAGGTCCCCTGTGTTAAACATGCCTAATTTAGGACAATCTTGTTATACAGATTAATTTGTGTGGAAGTGAGATCATCTGAGCCAGTCAGAATCCACCAAAGTGCTTATTTTTAAAGTGCTGACTGGGGCCTCACCCCTAGACTTCAAAAAGAATTTTTTACCTCTGCCTTTAAAAGAGAAACATTTCCAGTTGCCATTATTTCTATTAATAAATTAATAGGAATGACTGTACAGAAAAAAATCTTTATTCAAAGTTTCAACTGCAACTGAAACTTTCTTCTTTACAAGGTAAGATGGCAAGAAAGAAAATGAGCTTCTTGGGACATATAAAATCTGGTGAGAACATATTTTCTTAAAGAAAATTAACTGGCTCTCAAAAATGTCAAATTTGGATTACTATGCGATGTGAAGAAGCAAGTAGGTCTTATTAAATGTGAAGCCCATGTAAAATATATGATGTCAGTTATGAAAGTCATAACGAGTTTCACTGTTACTGCCTACAGATCCTTGTACATATGCAAACATCCACTGCTAACTCTGTAAAAAAGCAAATATTTGTGAAGAAAGGCTTATGCAAACTAGAAACTGATTACCAATGTTTGTTTCCAGCCAATTTTTGCAAATTAAAATTCTAGCTCAACCAAGAGAGTGTTTTTAAAAATAAGCTGGGTTATCAATAGTTATAAGTGACTAATCATTAGAAATGATATTACGTACTTAAACTGTAATTCACCTAACTTTTCCCCCACTTTTATTTGTACAAAATGTATATTATTCATGAAATATTCTAGCAAAATAGCCACAAATGTCCTTAACTCTACAAACATCCCTAATTCTGGATAATCAACATATATTTAAGTATTTTACACGGCCAAAACCACAAAATATTTGTTCTCCTAGTCTATATCATCATATCATTCCTATCAATTATAACTATAGTAATTACCACTTATTTCATGTATAATTGCTAACTTTTTGTTTTCAATACAGATCCATATCCATGGCAGTATATGGGCACACCTCAGAGAAATGGCAGGTTTGGCTCCAGACCACTGCACTAAAGCGCATATTACAATAAAGTAAGTCACACAAATGTTTTAGTTCTCCAGTACACATAAAAGTCATGTTTACACTCTAATGTAGTCTATTGAGTATGCAATAGTATTATGTCTAAAAAACAATATACATACCTGAATTTAAAAGTACTTTATTTCTAAAAACTATTAACGATCTTCTGAGCCTTCAGCGAGTCACAATCTCTTTGCTAGTGGAAGATCTTGACTAGATGTTGATGGCTGCTGACTGATCAGAGTGGTGGTGCCAGAAGTTGGGGTGGCTGGGGCAATTTTTAAAAATAAGACAACGATGAAATTAGTGGCATTGATTGAGTCTTCATTTCACTAAATATTTCTCTGTGGCATGTCATACTGTTTGACAGCATTTTGCCCATTGTAGAACTTCTTTCAATAATTGGAATCAACGCTCTCAAACTCTGCCACTACTTTGTCAACTACATGTATGTAATATATTAAATTATTTGTTGTAAGTACAACAATGTTCATAACATCTTCACCAAGAAGAGAGTACATCTCAAGAAACCATTTCTTTGCTCATCCAGAGGAGGCAACTCAGGTTTTGTTTTTGTTTTACCTTCTCCCATGAATGACACGTATTTGTAATGGCATCTAAAACTGAATTCAAAGGTTTTCGATTTACTTTGGTCAGATGCAAAGGAATCACTATCTGTGATAGCTATAGCCTTACAAAATGTATTTTTTTTTTAAATAAACTTTAGAGTCAAAATTAGGCCTGATTCATGGGCTGCAGAAATGTAAACAGGCATAAAACCATTATTCTCCTTGTACAACTCCAGACTCCTGGGCGATCAGGTACATTGTCAATGAGCAACAATATTTTTAAGGAAATTTTTTTTAGCAGCATATCTCAACAGTGGACTAAAATAATTAGTAAACCATGCTGTAAAAAAGATGTTCTGTCATCCAGGTTTTGTTGTTCCATTTACAGAGCTTAGGCAGAGTAGATTTACCCTAACTCTTCAAAGCCCTAAATTTTCAGAATGGTCAATGAGTATTGGCTTCAACTTACAGTCACCAACTGTTTTAACCCCTAACACGACAGTCAGCCTGTTCTTTGAACCTTTGAAGCCAGTCATTGACTCCTCCTCTCTAGATAGGAAAATTCTAGATGGCATCTTCTTTCAATATATGGTTGTTTCATCTACATTGGCTGCTCAGTGAAGCCACTTCATCAATTATATTAGCTAGATCTTCTGGATAGCTTTCTACAGCTTCTGAATCAGCACACGCAGCTTCACTTTGCGCCTTTACATTATGAAGATGGCTTCTTCCCTTAGATCTCATGACCTAACCTCGGCTGACGTCAAACTTTTCTTCTGTAGCTTCTTTATCTCTCTCAACCTTCATAGAATTAGAGAGAGTTAGGGCCTGGCTCTGGATTATGCTTTGGCGTAAGGAATGCTGTGGTCAGTTTGATCTACCCACAGAACTAAAACTTTCTCTGTATCAGCAACAAGACTGTTTCACATTCTTATCATCTGTGTGTTCACTGGAGTAGCACTTTTCATTTCCTTAAAGAACTTTTCCTTTGCATTCCCAACTTGGCTGACTGGCTCAAAATGCCTCGCTTTTTGCCTGTCTCAGCTTTCAACATGCCTTTCTCACTAAGCTTAATCATTTCTAGCTTTTGATTTAAAGTGAGAGACATATGATTCTGTTTCGTGTAAATACTTAGAGCCCATTGTAGGGTTATACGACTTGGCCTAATTTCAATATTGTTGTGTTTCAGGGAATAGGGAAGCCTGAGGAGAAGGAGAGAGAGGGTAGAACAGCCAGTCAGTGGAGCTAATAGCACACACACATTTATTGATTAAGTTATCAGTGTTATAGGAGTGGTTTTCGGTGCAGTGCCCCAAAACAATTACAGTAGTAACATCGAACATCACTGATCACGTCAAATTAATGAGTCAGTAAATTATTGACTAGTGTTGTGGAAACAAGGAAATGATTGAGAGGTAAATTATTGCAAAATTAATTAATAAATAAATTCATTAGTTAGCAAGTGAAAAAAATCATGACCACAGATCACTATAACAGATGTAATAATAATAAAAAGTGTTTGAAATATTGAAAGAAGTAACAAAAATGTGACACAGAGACATGAAGTGAGCACATGATCTACTGTTGGAAAAATGGCACCAATAGACCTGCTCCATACAGGATTTCCACAAACTTGAATTGGAAAAAAAAAAAAAAAAAAAAGGCAACACCTGTGAAGTTCACTAAAGCTAAGGGCAATCAAATGAGGAATGCCTGTAGCTGGAGATAAATTCCACGCTTTCTTAACAAATTGAGTATACAGAAGAAGTAGGAAAAGGTAAAAGAGAAAAGCACAGAGACACTAAATGTATAATTAATTATTCATTTAGTTTTTTAAGTGTCCTGGTTTGCATTTAAGGAAAAAGAACAAAATTTATCGATTACATTTTTGTGCCTATTACAATTGTCCCTCAGTATACTTGGTGTATTGGTTCCAGGACTACCTGTTTATACCCAAATCCAGGCACCTTCAAGTCCTGCAGCTGGCCCTGAAGAACCTTCATATGCGAAAAGTTGGCCCTCCATATACATGAGTTTTAGATCCTACAAATATTGTATTTTAGATCAGAGTTTGTTTGAAAACAATGTGTGTATAAGTGGACTCTCACAGTTCCAACTCATGCTGTTCAAGTGCTGACTGTACTCTCAAGCTAGTTCACATTTTCTACTTTAATCCTCAAAACAATGCCTTGAGGAAAAATGATAATGAAAGAAAATGGCAGAGAGAGGGCACTGAAGCTCTTCCGAGTTCACGAATAGGGTCTCCATGCAAGTGTTCACAATTTTCATCTTTTAATTTCAAAACCAGTGATTTTCCCCTCTACTTTTACCCACATATAATCTAATACATTTTAGGCTTTAATTCATTTTCTTGTATTATATTTTCATCCTATAGTTCTCCATTTTAACCCCAAAATTATAGAAATATTTTCTGTGGCTGAAAGAAATTCATTAGGAACTCTCAGGTATTCTAAGGAAGAAGAATGCTACATGCAAAAAGTAAAGTCTGAAGAATGTATTTCAACCTTAAGAAAAAACTCAGACTCAGTCTGCAGTAAAGTTCATTCAACATTAAGAAGCAGAAGCTATTTAAAGAGTTTAATGCAGAACACAGTAGAAAAGATGCCCATTGCCAAGTCCTTCACGTCTCACCATAAATATGAACAGCAAAGTGCTATCCATTTTAAAAATCAATCAAGGTGATGCAACGCTTAAAATGCAATTGATTTTGGCGAATTTGCAAGTAGAAAGGTTTAGAGCCTGAATAATTTCTTTCCCATTTTAGCTGGTTCAACAGCCTACTCAATGAGTTGCCTAATTATTAGTCTTGTTATTTTTTTTTTCATTTATTTACTTTAGACAATTCCTGAGTGAGACAACTTTTGATTTATTTCACCTGCTTTTGGGTAGATGAAAGAAACCACAAACCAAAATTAAAAAAAAAAAAAAAAAAATGCTGCTAGGCAGGCCGAGCATGATGAAGAAAAACTTCAAATGCAAGAACTATAATTTTCAAACTGTGAGTCTGGAATTCTTAAAAAGCAAAAAGCATTAAGAGACTCCATTTCACCTACCTATTAGTGATTAGGTTGAAAAACAATGAGAAGAAATAGAAAGAAAATCACTGCAAATTCCATCAGGGGCAGATTAGAATGATGTTAAATGACTCTTTTTATCCGCCTTCTCTGGTTACGAAGCCTAAAGAGCTTCACCTTTCCAAGGAGTCAGCATGTCACTTTAGTGTTTTGTTGTTGTTTGGTTGATCGCCTTTTTTATACATATATATATGTATATATTTATATATTTTATATTTATTTTATGTATTTTTATATATATTGGCTCACTGCAACCTCCAGCTACTGGGCTCAAGTGACCTTCCCACTTCAGCCTCTCAGGTAGTGGGGATCACAGGCGCATACCACCATGATTGGCTTCTTTTGCGTGTGTGTGTTTTTGGTAGACACAGGGTCTCACCATGTTGCCCAGGCTGGTCTCAAACACTCGAGCTCAAGTAATCTGCCCACCTCAGCCTCCCAAAGTGCTGGAATTATAAGAGTGAGTCACTGTGCCCAGCCTTTAGTGTTCTTTTAAATGGCATTCATAATCTTTTAAAATATGTTTTAACTGAAACATTGTATTTGAGTGACATGATGGGGAAGGAGCCTGCATTCCCCAACCTGTTTGGCTTCCTTTCTTGCGTTTTCCCCAAATTACTCTTACGAGAGCAGAGACAGGAACATTCCAAAACTGACCAAAACTAATCAACTATGATAAATAATCCTGTGCACCCAGCCAACATGTATTGCATACCTGTGTGCACCAAACAGAGAAATATACAAATACAGAGATGAAACCCTATGCAAACATGCACACTGGAAAACATAAACAGTTGCAGATTTGAATATTTGTATCAGGAAAATGAGAACTCAGTAAAATATTTCAGCAAAGGAAGTGGTTCAAAATACCTGCTGTTTTCAGAAATGCCTAATTAAGGAGGAATCTTTTTTTCAAATGGTATATTATGCAGAGTAATTGCCCTGCTTTCCTTTGATAAAATTATTGGTTTATCTGAATACAGTTACTTTCAAATATGCTTGTGGTAGGCAACTGTGCATCTTACTTTTCAATTTAATGAGGTTTTAGTGAATATTCACACAATTATTAAAATATTCTCATAGACTTGTACTTAGTTGCCTTATAGCTAAAGTTCTAGCAGCATTTAACTATTTTTATAGAAATTTTAAAACCTGGTGAATTGTTCACAATTTTCATGCTAAAAGACCGTCTGTCAAACTGAAATAGCAACACAATGCAAGCCATTTTGTGACTCAGTTCTTGATTGCAGACAGCTGAGATTCAATAGCTAAAGGGGGAATTGAGGACACCATCCAGACGTCTGTAATAATTTCCCTCTTTTTTTTCCCCAAACTTGAATGCTGCATCAGTGTGTCTGCCTATTTCTTGTCTCTATAATTAAACAGGACAGCAGAATTGATACACATCTTGATCATAAAAATTTACCCGCTCACTAGAAGACTAATGAACATACTAGCATAGTTATCTGGTCAGAAAACTTTGCTTATTATAATTCTCAGGGCCCTGGTTCTGACAACTACAAATGAACTACTAAAGCTACTGTGGCTCATCATTATAACCTCAAAGATATCCTGGAGACATGAAGCACCTTCCAGATGAGAGGAGATGCAGAGAATATAGAACCAATGGAGCCTTCTTCAAAGCCTGGACTCCTCTGAGGTTCACATTCCTTATGGACACATACACATGTAAATACATACACATATACATTCATACATGCATGCACATGTAATTTTTTGTGATGAATCGGGTAATGTACCTTAACATAGGTACAATTCTGCAGCACTAGGCTATGTTTTCTGAAAGATAAGTAATATATTAAACAGCATTCTGCAACACAACTGAATTCATAGCCTACACTAAAGCATTACAGGCTTTTCTTGAGTCTTAAAACAATTCACGCAAATACACATATACACACCAAAACACCACAAACTAGCCAGGACATGAAGACACACAGCCAGCACTCCAGAGTTTTGTTCACATCAATCACCTTGATGCCTTTATTCATACTCAAACAGTGTTCATTCTGATCAATACTTCCCAACACTGATTTGTGACTCTTAACTCAGGGCATCAAAGCTGGCATTTGATAAGGTCCTCTTAGCATTCTAGCCAAGGGATCTTTTTTCTTTTTTCCATCTGGCTTTCAGTGCCCAGGGAAATCTCCTGTTTAGAGGATGCAATCCCATTCCAACTCCCTGACCCTGGAAAGGAACACATATACTACTGCTATTTCACGTTATTTTCAGGTTTAACTACAAACGGAAATTCTGAGGCTTCTTTGAGAATCCTCCCAATTTCTTCGGCAACATATCATCTTTCACTGGGTTCCATTTCCTTGTTCTGCCCAGTAAATGTTTTCAAACTTCCATTCAGTACATCCGTAGTACCTGAATTCCCCATCCACAAGCCAAATCCTATAGTCTAACTATGCAGAACACACAGCGGTATGCAGTTATGGCCTTCTATCTGAAAGCACTGCACTGATTGACAGATGCAAAACCTAGGTACAGAATGATTACAGACTAATTCTAACTTTTCAAGTAATCGCCTAATGCCATTTTGTCATTTCCCAACTGTTCCATACCTGCCCAACAATATGTGTGGGAGGTTCTCTACCAGCACCATCAGCTTCAGGAAATGTAATACCTGGCAAGGAGTTAGGAGTCTATCCCTCGTGGGTAGAGGTTGAACATACTTTAGTGCTGCACCCATTTAGGATAATGGCTGGGTGAATTTCCAGATCCAGCAAGCAGTCAGCTGGAATTGAACTTGGCTGGTCTCTGTCATTCTCATTGTCAGGTATATAAATAAATAAATGTGGTCATCTATTGATTCAGATAGAAACATTCACTACATATCACTATTTCTAAGAATCTCAACAAAGTTGACCTCTAATGTATGAATATCAAAAAGTAATCCCATTCAAAAGGGTACACTTCTACCTCCACTGTCAGGTCAGTGCCTCTAATTACAGCCTCTTCCAGTCTGACCATATTTTAAAGGCTGTTACTGATATTCCCACATTTTTCATGGCCAAGGCCATATGGACTATTTACTCTCTATTCAAGGAGCACGAATACATAATAAACAAAGTAATACACATATCAGCCCTCATGGAGTACATGCTTTTGACAAAAAGAGACACTAGAATAAATTTAAAATATATATATATATATTTTGAAGGTATTATGGTAATGAATGTTATGAAGAAATATAATATTGGATAAGAAAAGAGAACATGCATTGATGCACTGTTTTAATATCTCTGGGGATGTGATATGTGAGCCCAAGCTTGGGTGAAATGAGACATTCAAATATCTGGAAAAATGTTCTAGGAAGAAAGATCTGCAAGAACAAAGACCCAGAGATATATGGGCCATATGGGAACAGAGCTATTAGAACTTACTCTCATCCTTAGTTATTTGGGACTTTGTGACACTTAGACAGAATCCAATTTGTTTCACCATAATTTTCTACGAAATTTTATTTAAAAAAATAGATTTTTCCTTCTTTCCTTCCAATGGCATGCTCATAGCTCAGTTCTTTATAACATCTTACAAAGGAGGGTCTCCAGGGTATGCTAGAGTTCATTATTGGACTCCAAAACTCCCAGTCATTCTCCAATCCAGTCCATTCTATTGTTACTAAAATTATCTTACAAAAACAAAGATGGTAGAAAGGTACTGTCCGGAACACAATGCTACTTCTGAGTTCTGGCCTTAGAAGCACTCCATAATTTGGCACTTGCCTCCCTCTGCAGGCTAAATTACTGACATATATTTGAAGTGTCAACTTGTCTAAGCAGTGACTATATCCCGTTTTCAAGAATCTCCTTGCCGGTATGACTCCAAGTTACAATTTGCCACAAGAGAATTCTATTCATCATTTGGAAGGCAAAGTAAAGATACAGTCATTCTTCTGCAAAGATCATGGCAGTACGATATGAGAACACACAGATACAGAAGTGCTGGCAGGCTCCACCGTATCCTTGATCTTTGTGTTCCACAGATAGCTTTTTCCCAACTGCTGGCTCTGCTGATGGAATCTCCAAGCCCTCATGATGCATAAAGGCCACCCACTTCACCAGCTCTCCTGCACAGTGCCACAGCATCAGCTGGAGGGACTTGCTTTTCCAGATCCTTTTGCAAGTTATAATTTGCCACCCACATCAGTGATTCAGAAGTCTTAGGAATTGACATTTTTCTGATTCTTCATCTCCCCTTTTCATACCTTCCCTTCCTCCTGTGGTTGGGTAAGGTCTTTTTCCTATAATAAATCCCTTATTCCATAATACTCAGCTACTCAGTGATTCATCATCTTTATTAAATGCAGACTCATTCAGTCTCTCTCTCTCTCCTATCTCTCTCTCTCATTCTCTGTCTCTGTCTCTCTTTCACACACACACACACATGCTTACTTCTAAAACACTTGTATGTACACTCCTATTGAAGCACATATTCTTGCCCTGTGAGTGAGAAAACGTTAACATTTTATTAACTTTTGACTTCTTTTTTTCCCTTCTAAATGTGACTGTGGAAATTGGTAGTCATGTAGGGAATGCAATTCCAGTACCACTTGCCTAGTGAGCAAATACAGTCTGTTCTGCTCCCACATGTACACTTCTCTAACACTGATTACCTTATACATAATCAAGACTAGAAAATAATGGAAGTTCACATGCAGGTTTTTCTAGGGAAAGGAGGCGGAATAGCCAGAGTGCAATTGTAAGTTTCATCAGAAGAGGAAAAAGCCCTTAGTTCGGCTGCTATATGGATAGAAGCACTTTCAGCTGTACTTCACAAAAGTAAAAATGAGTACCTGTATGCAGGGCTCTCCCCCGAGATGTTTGCTACCAGTTTTGCAGAGTCTCCAGCTTGTGGCACGTTTCTCTTGATCTTGTGACCCCTAAATGGGAGCTCCGCTGGCTCAGAGCGCAACTCGCTCTGCATCATCCCAGTACCCGCAAGCCAGGTTATACAACCTATTGTTCTGACAATTGTTTAAAAAGTATCCTCTGTGGCCATCACCAATCACACTGAGCTGCCTGCCTTGTTATGTGTTATATTCCCATATACAAATTAATATTTTAGTTAAAACTCTAGTAACAAAGTTACATAGGTTTTGAATCTCTGCCCATTTGTATTTCCAACAAGTCATGTGATTTTTGGTGTGCAATTTTGAAGAAGAAAAGATTATCTAAGAACCCACACATTGTTATGCTAGAAATATCTAGGCATGCCCTTATCTCTTTATATGAGTCGATAGGACATTAATATTGATATTTGTCAACACAATTGATAAAATCATGTGCTTTTATGAGTATTATGTTATACATATGTCTATGTATATGTTTATCTTATGTATTGATTTAAATACCTCTTATGTGTGTGAATCTTTGCCTCAAGTTGTGGAAAAAATGTTTTTTCCGTAACTTGAGTAAAGTTGACAAAGTGAACATGAAAATTGACACCTGTCAAAGTAAAATTGACAAAGTTCTAAAGAATAGCTAATCAAAATTAAATTGTAAAGTAGACAAAGTAAAATCGACAAAGTGTAAGTTCTATTAAAGCATAGTCTATTAAAACTGCTTTAATAGAACTTACAGTTTGAAAGAGAGACATACCGTTGAAAGTAAATACAATCCTATTTGTATAATAGTGGAAGCTGGAGATTTTCTGGAGAGCTGCTCTTGAGGGGACCTAACCTGTTCTAGTGGTCGGGAAGATTCTCCTGAAGAAAACAGTATTTATGATAAGATCTGAAAGATAAGGAGGTCTTCAGAAGAACGAAGTAATGGTGAAAGACAAACAACATGTATGAAGGTGGTGAAGTAAGAGACGATGTAAAAATTCAAAGAACTACAAGAAATCAGAATTTGAAACTCTGAGTTGAGGGGAAATATTCCCAGGGATGTGGTAAGAAGATACAAGTAGGACAAAGGTCCCAGACAGTCTTGCTAGTGACTGTAAGGAGTTGAAACTTTATCCTGATGGCAATGAAGAATTATTGAGAGATCTTAAGGAAGGGATTGTCTACATCACAATATGCTTCTAAAAGATCACTGTCTTTATAGTAGATGAATTGCAGATACAAAATACTATAGTATGTAAGACATTTAGAAGCTATTACAGAAATTAAAAAAACCCAGTCTGATCAAGGACAGGAGAAATGGGGTTAGAAGAGAGTGGCCTTGCAGATGGAAGACTCAATAGGTCTTGGCAATTCATTGATTGTCATTAGTGGACAGGGAGTTAAGACCTTCGGTGGAATCATCAATTACCCTTAGGTATGTTTGTTTGAGTTACTGGAAGAATGAAGCAATTTAATGAAATGGGAAATCATGGAAAAGGAATAAATAGAAGGTAAAAAGGGGAAAAAAAATGAATTCAACTTATAGATGTGCTCCATGAGCCTAAAGGGAAAATTTGCCCTGCAAGTATATATCTGGGTACTACAAGTATATCGATGGCATTTGGATCTCGAGAGTAGATGCAATTGCCCCATGAGAGTGCATGGAGTGAGAAAATAATTCCTAGGTTGAAACACCCACAATTAACAAGTAACTCTAAGGGAAGGAGCCTGCAAAGAAGGTGAAAACGTAGGAAAATGAGAGAAACATAGAACCACAAAAGCTAAATAAATTATGTATTTTAAAGGTGAAAAATTAATCATTGTGGTTAAGAAAATTATGAATTCTCAGAACCCATTATGTGTAGTTTTATTGTCTACCTAGTGTATTGTAATTTCAATGAGATTGGCTTCAGTAGAGGGGTAGAGGTCACAATACACAATGAAAGTGTCAATAAAGGTTGACACAGAAGCCAAAAATTGCAAAAGGAACAGAAGGTGACTTGAAAATTTGCCTGTGAAAAGGAGACAAGAGATAAGGCAATAGGGCAGGGTGGCATGGAAGATGAGGAAGGTTTATGAGACACAATGCTATATTTGTGTCTCCATGGCCATACGCTTGCCTTTGCTTCCTCATGACTTTTTTTCTTTTTTTTTTTTTTTTTGTTTTTTTGTTTTTTCTGACGGACTCTTGTTCTGTTGCCCAGGCTGGAGTGCAGTGGTGCAATCTCAGCTCACTGCAACCTGCGACTTCCTGGTTCAAGTGATTCTCGTGCCTCAGCGTTCCGGGTAGCTGGGATTACAGGTGTCCGCCACCATGCCCAACTAATTTTTTTTGTATTTTTAGTAGAGACAGGATTTTGCCATGTTGACCAGGCTGGTCTCGCATTACTGACCTCAGGTAATCTGCCTGTCTAGGCCTCCCAAAGTGCTGGGATAACAAGCGTGAGCCAGACATGTTTTTCTCGGAGTAGCCATATCAAATTACTAGGACACGACTCTCCTCTCCCATGTTTCTTTTGCTTTCAACTTTGGTTCCAGATCTCGACAGCCTCTGACACCAATGTTACTGGTCTAGTAGATTTTTGTAATGCCTGTCCCTTCCATTGTTACTTCGTGGGTTGCCACATGTATCAGTTTCGGTCATTTCTATACCACCCAGACTTCTTGATACTCGCTGATATTTCTCTTCTGCTGTCTTTGCCACTGCCACCACTATCATAGAGAAGGTTTCAGCAGTCTTTTAGTACTCTCCCCCAACGCACAAAAAATAGAGATAGGCTCTTGAGTTTGTTATAGAAATTCTATTTTGGAACTTACAACGTTTAATTATCAAGCTTTATACTTAAAATTGCTGGTGCTACAAAGTGTGAACCTGAAGTCCAGCACGTGATTTCAACATCTCAGCATTCTTCTACCTTGTGGAAACTTTTCTTGCTCTGTGAAGAAATGTACCTGACCAAACCCGTGCTAACTTTCAGGAACCATTGGCCTCATCTTCACCTACCACTTTCTAAATTCCCTTAACCTTTCCTCTCATGATCAGGTCTGTTGAAACTTAATTGCATCCAAGGGAGGCACAGAAATTAGGTATCATTATTCCTAACTACCCACCACACAGTCATTTATCCTCTTGCAGATGAAAAACTCATTGTTGACATCCTCCCCCAAGTTAACTGCCCCTCAAATGGACCTCGGAAACGTGCTTTAAAGGAAACCAGGAGTAAACACCACTTGAAAATGTGCGGTGTGAAATGTGCAGGCTATTTCTCAACGTCTCATCAGAGCAAAGAGTAATCATCAAAGGGAAACCAGTCAAGGTTAAAAGCAGCACTGAAAAGTGATTCATTTGGTAAACAAGCATAGGTGTAATTATCACAAAAGCAAACTTTGCTAAGGGGATAACGGCAGAGCTCTTGCCGTAAAAGGTCTCTTTACCATTTTAATCCAACAGGCTGAGAGTTCCCTAGTGAAAACAATTCTCAATAAAATCACAAATGTAGCTCCAGCATTCTTTTCAACTTTCGTGTCAGCCATGGCTACCAAAACAAGCTTCACATTTACAGTTTGAATGACACTGGTAGATTGGCTAATAATACAGATGATGAAAACTCCTTTAGCATTATGTTTTTATATATTGGGCAGTAGTCTGGCAGCAGCCACACTGTGAAAAGTTGTGTTTATTTGCTTCCTGAAAGTCAAACGGGCCCAACCCTTGAGAGAAACCAAAATCAAATTTCAGTTTGGGATATAATTATGTATCCAGAAACTTTTAAAACAAGAGTACACTTTCAGGAGACTCAAGGTGACTCTCAGCTCTGTTCTGTAAAGGAGCCCTTACGGCATTTTTGAATCACTACTGTAATATTTCTCATGGGTTTTCAAACAAAACCCTCATTTGGAAAAGATGGTAATTGAATTCAAGAAAAGGGAAGTAACTTCTTCTAGGTCACACAAAATAATAATAAGCCTGACTCAAACCTTGGACTTTTGACACTCAGGCCACTGCTCTTTCTATTATTTTAGGATATCTTGCAATGCTCTCTGCTGGAACTTGATGTGCTGGAGGTCATATCCTATCTCAACACTATTCAATATGATATCCACAGGCCACATGTATTCCCTGGGCAATTGAAATGTGGTTAATGTGATTGAATTAAAATGGAAAATTTAATTATTTTTAATCTTAATTAATTTAAAATTGAGTTGCCACACCTAAATCTAGGTAGTAGCTACCGCATTAGATAGTGCAGTAGGAGTATGCAGTAGTCAGCCCACTCAGTGTCCTGGCTATCTGTCTCCCCCTGTTCCCAGTTAAACTGACACAGGAATGGAGAAGATATGAGATTTGACTGTTGCCTCTTTGAAACAGTGGCAATGACTTGTGTTTCCTTTTATTTCATATAGATTCTAACACCTGACTTTACACGCAGTAGACACAGAACAAAAATCTGTTGATGCTATATATATATTGGATTTGACAAATGCCATGGGTAGAAAAGAACACAGCTTAGAAATTGCTTCCCGCCTGGGTGCAGAGGCTCATGCTTGTAATCCCAGCACTTTGGGAGGCCAAAGCAGGTGGATCACCTGAGGTCAGGAGTTCGAGATCAGCCTGGCCAACATGGTGAAATCCTGTCTCTACTAAAAACACACAAATTAGCTGGGGAGGGTGGCAGGCGCCAGTAATCCCAGCTACTCAGGAGGCTGAGCCAGGAGAATGGCTTGAACCTGGGAGGAACAGGTTGCAGTGAGCCAAGATCATGCCACTGCACTCCAGCCTAGGCTGCAGAGCAAGACTCCGTCTCAGGAAAAAAAAAAAAAAAAAGAAAAGAAAAGAAAAGAAAAGAAATTGCTTTCCTAAAATTGTCCTACTTGTGCTTTCCAGCAGAGGGCACCTGTCTACAGTTGTGTGATCTAGACACAATTCCCTGAGCAGCTCACTGCCTCCACTGCCCACATGATGAAAACATGTCCCCTCTTTACGATAAGCTATTTACCTCTATCTAGAGAAGAAACTTGGCAAGGTCAGTTCACTTTTTGGAAATGAAAATAAACAATGGACAGCCTTATTGATTGGACTTTTCAGATGGCTACTTACATGGTAAGTGTAAGCTCCCCATTATTAAAAACAGAGAGAAAATTGACAGGAAAGTTAAAACCAGACTACAACCATAGAATGGCCTTTAATGATCACTTACTTTTATTGTAAATATATATTTCTTTCAAATTTCTTTCTTTTTTTTTTTTTTTTTTTTTGAGACGGAGTCTTGCTCTGTCACCCAGGCTGGAGTGCAGTGGCCGGATCTCAGCTCACTGCAACCTCCGCCTCCCGGGTTCACGCCATTCTCCTGCCTCAGCCTCCCGAGTAGCTGGGACCACAGGCGCCGGCCACCTCGCCCGGCTAATTGTTTTTTGTATTTTTCGTAGAGACGGGGTTTCACCGTGTTAGCCAGGATGGTCTCGATCTCCTGACCTCGTGATCCGCCCGTCTCGGCCTCCCAAAGTGCTGGGATTACAGGCTTGAGCCACCGCGCCCGGCCTCAAATTTCTTATGTAGCTCTTCCTTGAAGGTCCCTCAAAAACAAACTGAATCAGCTGTTCCTGCAGCGTCATAGTGTTTTCCAGTTTATTTTAGTTTTGTTTGTTTGATTTGTTTCCAGAAAAACAGAGCCATTGATACCCTATCTTATCAAATAAATACCCTTTTTCCAGGGCAGGTCTTTGTTTTTATTTTCTTCTTTTTTAAAATAAGTAAATTCTTACAGATTTAAGGGAAAAGATGGTTTAGAACAACTACCATCAGTCAAAAACTCTTGTTAAAGAAATCTCAAGGGAGCTACTTTACAAATCCTTGCAATGCATGTCCAATTCCATCGACTTCTTAAGAGGCCAAAAGGTCCTTTGACAGGAGCTCAGAATTGTTTCATCTCCTTAAGCTGTCCTCTTTGAAGCAAACAGTTCTGATGCTCTGAAAACCAGCATTTGTATCTATTGCTCCAGTCCCCAAGGATCGTAATTTCTTTGAACTGAAGAATCAGTGATGTTACCTACGTGGTTTATTTAAAGACAATTTTTTTGTTTCTCTGTAACCTTAGTGCTGTCTCAGGATCAACTCAAATCATGATTTTACTTCATATATTTAGCTTTCTGTCTCTTCTGCTATTCTAAATCCATGAAAAGTGACTAACTGTTAATTGGAATTTGTCCCTAACAACTGAATCTTATGCTGTATGCCATCGGTAACGGCCTTTGAGGAACGTTATTCACACCAAGGTAACGGATGCCCATACACGAGGGCTAAGGGGAACACATTGCCATTGTAAATATTTATAATAGGCCTAATCTGGAGGTACTGAGCAATCATTCAATTGATAAATCATGAATGGAAAAATATAGCTGTGTAAATATTGTCTTCTGTATTTAAAGGCTACATTTTTGCTTGTTGCAATTGCAATGAGTTTCACAATGTTGCATTTGGAGATGATCTTAAATCACAGTGGCAATTACTGAGACTTTTAGAGTCTGTAGTCAGCAGTATCATAATTTTCACTTAATAGGCTTAAGAATTGGCCTGTCATCCATCCTTCAGAGCCTTTAACTGAATGATATAAGCCCAAGATACTACCCTTTAGATCTCAGGAACAGCCATGAAGAGAATATATACCAAGATTTGGGGGATTCTAAGATTATACTTAACACAATTTCTAAAAAAGGGCTAACCCTACTGAGCTTTCCAAATCCCCAAGGCCCAATTATATTTCTTTGCTTCAGCATCACTTTTCAGATGTTTTCACCACTGCTGGTGAACACAGATAACACTGGGGTCACTGGTGATGGGAATTTTTGAAAAACAGTTAATTAAATATTGTTACTTATAATTTATTAGTGATCACAATCATCATTTTCTGAAAATGTTAGTATTGTTCACAAAATCATGTAATCTTAGAGTTGAAAAGTCTTCAGGTGTAAAATAGTCTAAAGTATTTGCTGCAGTTTAATCTTCCTTCCATATTTAAGTTCTTCAACTATTTTTAAATAGCCACCATACCTGCCCTTAGAGTTTTCTCTCCTCCAAGCTAAATATTCCTAGTTTCTGTCTACTGTTTTTAATATATGGTTCCCTTACCCTCAACCTCCATCTAACCTCGTCACCTTTCAAATCTAGTAAGGCCTTCAGATGTATTAGCTTTTAAAAACAGGCACATGACACCTGAATCATAATAAGCTTACACTCAAATTGAAATCCTGAGTCTTTTTGCATGTGCTTCATGCAAGAAGCTATAGCTTCTACAATCTCATTTTGATTAGATTTTTTGAACTAAGAGCAGCTTTTCATCATTCTCATTACAAAACAAAGATAGTCTGTTGTTTCAATTTGCTGTTACCTTTTTGTATCTTAATTTGAGTCCATGACATCAGAAGAATATTTAAGGTATGGGTATCTAAAGCAACAAAAACATGTTCACAGTAAGATGACATTATGAGAGAAAAGGAAAAAATAGCCCAAATACTTTCACTTACTCTTCTCTGTAGTTTAGTAGAGATTTATGGATTCCAGTAAATACAGTTATGTAGTCAGAAGCTCTTTTACATAAAGATATATTCAAGCTGAAGTTTTCACTGACTGTAAAAAAATTGAAGAATGATTTTAATATATTTAAAGTCTTACTTAACATAACTAAAGTTTTATTTTTAGGAAAATGTAAAACTAATAACTTTTGGTAAGACTATTGGTTTAAAACAACCTGGAAAATTAATTAGTTTACAATGAGGTCCAACAAGTAGTTTTGAGACCTCTGATTTTTCTACTGTATTAAAAATCATGGCCGGGTGCAGTGGCTCATGCCTGTAATCCCAGCACTTTGGGAGGCCGACGAGGGAGGATCACGAGGTCAGGAGATCGAGACCATCCTGGCTAACACGGTGAATCCCCGCCTCTGCTAAAAATACAAAAATGAACCGGGCGCGGTGGCGGCGCCTGTGGTCCCAGCTCCTCGGGAGGCTGAGGCAGGAGAATGGCGGGAACCCGGGGGGCGGAGCTTGCAGGGAGCCAAGATGGCGCCGCTCACTCCAGCCTGGGCCACAGAGGGAGACTCTGTCTCAAAAAAAAAAAAAAAAAAAAAAAAAAAAAAAAAAAAATTCACTATTAATCATTTTAATTTATTATAATATTTTAGACAAATTTTCACAAGTTATCAAATTTTTAAAAAGCTTTTAAGAGTTTACATATATGTATATACCCCAAAGATTGCATCTACTCAAAATGATTACATATTTCAAGTCATTTATGTTCATTAAAGTAATCAATATTTTAAGAAATCGAAGCATACACAGTATTTGTCAGTTTAATATTAGGAAAAGCATATAACTATTTTAATTGGCACACATTTTTAATAAAACTGAAGAAAATGTTCTAATGAGAAAGAACATTAAAATAATGCTTATGGTTGAATTTGTTTTGTAAATATCTCAAAATCAGAAGAGTTTGAACTTAATTTTGTTAAATATCATTTTACGTATTAATATCTGAAGATATCGCTTAAGCTTGAAATCCAAGGTTACTTTATTCCTTGAATGTATATTTCACTCTACTATTTGTTACTAGAAACTTTAATCATAATTCATTGATTTACTTATCCCTAACTCAAAATTGTGCTAGATGCTGATATGCCACTAAAATTTCAACGGATAACTGTCTTTAATTCCCCTATGGAAATGTGATCCATGAGGAATAGATTCAAAGTTTGCTAATTAACATATGCTTTTGGGGAATGTGTGGTGTTTTGTCAAACAGCAATATTTCCTTTGAAAATCCAATGATAGTTGCTCTTCCTTCTCGTTTCAAATCTGCTCTATTCAAGTTTATATAATTTATGCAATGCTATTTGCAATATCCAGCTGCCTTGTAGTTCTATATATTTAAGCAATATAAGGAAATTTCCAGCAGCATTTTTACTTTTAGAAGTGCTACATTGCAAATAAAGGCCTCATTTTTCAAAGTATTTTAAATCACTAAACAGTCCTCCTATTTGGGTTGCGTTTGGAGGCAAGTAGTATTCTTAATGCATAAGCTATTTTCAAATCCAATATTTTGTATTGATTACATGGGAAAATAATCAGGCTTAAACAAAGTAATCCCTTCTAATCATTATAAGTGATGTGGTAAAACATTTCACATGAGCTGGAAGTTCATTGGGAAGCAAAAGAAAGGTTAACAAACCATCTAGTCAGTTTTACATACACAGTATAGAAAAAGACAGTCATACAAAACCATGCAGGTAGACACAAATCTAGTTTGTTCTCTCTCTTCTGGGGCTTGCCCGCTTACACCATATTGCTAACAAATTATATAAAAGTACAGTCATGTATGTCTTCCAGCTTCTCACCTATCCATAGGATCATAATAATTATTGCAATTTTTCAGGCTAGAATTGCAAAGACTACCTCGGGGAACTGTACAGTTGTACAGCATCAATTGATAATTTGTAAGCATGTACATAAACTATTTTTTAAAAATCAATATTTAGAAATTTATGAATAATATAGTAAGTCAAAAGGACAATGTTACACAAGCTACAAATTTTTAACTACAGATACTGTATCAATCCTACTTGTGTAGGATTTTCCAAGGATTAGTGTAGTTTTTAAATATGGTCAACATATAACATTGAGATTCAGCCTGAAACCCCTCAAAAGCTCAACCTACATGGTATCTTTCTAGACACATGTATCTCTGAACCTTAACACCTAGAACCCAGTGTCACAATGCTATATGCCTAGTTCTTATCACCACAATGTCTCATTCTTCTCATTTGGTTTACTGGAAGAACGTAAGTCTATCCCTAGATTAAGTAATAAATTTGCTTAGATCATTCTTATTTCAGATTACAGAACAGCGTATTTTTCTGTATTGAAAAATAGGCTTGCATGTGTGCGTAATTAGAACCTATGTTGGTTTTGGTTCTTGGGACTCGCGATAATTTTACTTTCTGTATTTTCCATCTTCCCACCTGAGCCATGCATTATAATATAAATGAACAATAAAAGTTACTACTAAACCCAATAATATAATAATAACCCTGCTATCAGCAATGAAGACATGAAGTCTAAATTAAAAAGTCCTGTCTTTCCCCTGCCTACATTCCTATACTAGCTGATAAATTTTTTGAAATGTTAAATTGAATCACAAAATATGTCCCTTCTATGTGTTCATGTGCATAGAAACGCAGAGAGAAAGAGAGAACTCATGTGATGTGTTATAAAAAATAAAACGATCTGTCATGCAATATGGCATGATGGTTGCACAGCAACCATAAATCTATCTTTAAACTACCTACGTAACATCATTGATTCTTTAGGTCCTTAGGGACCAAGGGCATTAGATATAAATATTAGTGTTCAAAGCTTCAAAAGTGTTTGCTTCAGAAATGACAGCTTCTACAGAGGAAACAATTCTGAGTCCCTGTCTAAAGACCCTTGGCCTTTTAGGAAGTAGGCGGATATTTGATATGCATGGCAGGGTTTTGTAAAGTGGTTCTCGCAAGTGATATATAAATGAACCTTTTGCTAGATTTCTCCTGAGAGGGTGTGGACTTGGCAGCTGGGATTCAAGATCAGAGCCCCATACTTAAAAAGATAACTCGATCATAAAGAGCATGAGACAGAGTGAAACCAAACCCTTTCAGCAGTGCACAGAGTTGGACATAGAAACATTAAAGCCAGTAACAATTGCGAAGGGACAGGGTACTGAGTGAGTTATCCAAAAGACAGGACATTAGTACTTGACTATTTCTTAAAAATTAGGCAAAACTTAAATTTTGGAAAAGTCCCTCATTGTATTTATTTATTTTTATTTGTTGAGACAGTCTCACTCTATTGCCCAGGCTGGAGTGCAGTGCCGCAATCTTGGCTCACTGCAAACTCCGCCTCCTGGGTTCAAGTGATTCTCCTGCCTCAGCCTCCTGAGTAGCTGAGATTACAGTCAACACACCAAGCTAATTTTTGTACCTCATTTTACATCGAACGTGTTGTATTCCAGAGTGGCTGGACTACTGGTATTTGTATTCAGTTGACTGGGTCACAGTATTATCTTATTCCATCAACATTTGATGTTTGTGAAATACAATTTCATGGAGCATAAAATTTCCTTTTTATAGGTTTTAGGTCTTAAACAAAGAACCTATTGATGAAATGGAGATCATTTTCACAAGATCTTGATCTACCAATATTAGGGCAAGACTTGGGAACAGACTAGAAGCAGAATATCATGACATGTATTATTAAACCAATATCAAGAATAGATTTTTAAAAATCTTGTTACAAACTGAACATTGTATCTCCTCAAGATTCGTATTTTGAAATCCTAACCCCCAATGTGATGGTATTAGGAAATGGGGCTTTGGAAAGGTAATTAAGTCGTAAGTGGGGAATCTTCATGAGTAGGGTTAGTACAATTATAAGAAAATACCAGAGAGTTAACTCACTCTTTTCCCACACTGTGAGGATACAGAAGTCAGCAGTTTACAACTTAGGAGAAATTCTTCAGCAGATTGCTACCACATTGCCATGCTGATATCAAACTCCTAGCCCTCAGAACTGTGAGAAATATTATAAGCCACTCAATTATGGTACTTTGTTAGAGAAACCCAAACTGACTAAGACAAACAGCTGGTCCGCTTTTCCCATTCAGCAAGGTACTCAGAGCACACTGAATGCCTCAGCCATCTTTGACTCTCCTATCCCTCAATCTAGCATATTATATGAGATAATCCTTTCAATTCCATTTTTTTAATACTGTTCAAATTCATTGTGCCTGTCTTCCAAAGCCTAGTTAGTAACCTCAAAAAATAACCACCAAATTTTAGTAAGCTATACTGTCTTTCCCATTCCTAATTGATCTTAAATGATTTTAGCTTATAGTTCACTCTCCAGAATGCATATTTTGCCTGCTGCTTCACTGAAAATGATTCTCCAATTCTTACAGGATAATGTCTAAATTACGATTGGACTTTTAGTTTTATTTCTTATTCTTATCCACTAAAAATCTCTGATTAGGAGTGAGCTTGTCATATTTTAATAACAGAAAGGAAACCACAAACTGAGTGAATGAAGATAAATGACATAAGAAATAATGTCAAATAGGTGAAAGAGTAGAACATGTATGTCACCGAAGGCCATAGGAAGGTATAGTTTTAGTGTGAGTGTAGTGGGAAGTCATTTTAGATATTTGACTAAGGAGCAATTTGATGACAGGATCACCTTAGCTACTTTATGGCAAGTAGAAATCAGGTGGGGAGGAGAATAGGGCAGAGGGATAGAGGAACAAGAGTGGAAAAATGGGAACTTAGTAGGAATTCTTATAAATCTACAAGGGAGATGGTGGTGGTGGTGGTGGATTGGTCAAAGTAGTAGTAAATGAGACAATTAGAAAGGGTCAGATTTTGGAGATAGTTTTGAGTTAGAAATGCAGAATTTGCTAATGGATTGGATGTGGTGCTTGGGAGAGAAAGATGAATTATGGATGACTGAGTTGTTTGGCCTGAAGAATTAGAAGCATTTAGTTGCCATTTACTGATTGACATAGTGCAGATAATGTCAAGAATACATTTGGGAGGAAGATCAAATATTGGACATATTATATCTGAGATATCTATTAGATCTTATGCCTATTAGATATTTAATTGGAACTATTGATAGACAATGTCTTATTTCAAAGTGTAGGAAAAAAACTAGAATTATAAATATGAAACTACATTTAATGCCATGAAATTGAATGATACCACCAAGGAAGCGAACATAGACACAGATGAGAAGAAGTCCAAAAATCTGATCTCTGGGGCAATTCAATTCTTACAAGTTAGAATGATAGGAAAAAAATGAGCAAAGGAAACTCAGAAAGAGCAGCATGTGAGGTAGAGATAAGGCAACTTAAAGATGTTACAAGGAAGAGTGGCCAACTGTGTTTAAAGTAGGATGAAAATTGGACATGTATTTAGATATGAAAGTCATTGCCAATCTTGCAGCAATGATTCTGGTGAAGTGGTAGGGACAAAAGACAGATTAGAGGGATTTAAGTGAACATGGTAACAGAGGACTTATAGAAAGACCATGTTAAAAAAAACAAAAGCCTTAGTCAAATTTTGCTGCAAAGAAAAACAGATAAATATGGAGCAGTAAATAGGGGAAGATTTTTAAGATAATAGAAATTATAGTATATCTGTATACTAATGGGAAAGATCCAACAAAAAGAAAAATCATAAGGTAGGAGGATTTCTGGAGTAATGAACTTAGATATGTGAGAGCAAATAAAATCTAGTGTTCAGATGAAGGGATAGGAATTAAAACATAAGGACTTCATCATAACAGTGGCAAAGCGGAATATGTGTGAATTAATGTGTATTCGATAGGCAGAAGAATGGTAAAGATTTATTATAATACTCTTGCAACTGTTTCTATTTCCCCAGTGAACTAGGAAGTAAGATCATGTGCTTAAAGAGAGGAGAGTAGGTGTTGAGGTTTATAAAAAGAGGAAAGGGCAAAAAATAGTCACATGGGAGAATAAATATTTGTTCAACAGTACTAGGGACCCACTTCAGGTCTGTGGTCAGAGAACTAAAAGGGGGCCAGGTAGATTGCTGGGGGTTTTCATACAATCTGTTCAGCCTCAAGGGTTTAGGAATGAAGAAGGTAGATAATTAAACAGAATGGAAATTTTGTCTGATATTATGACAAAGTGAGAGAGAGGCAAGAGAGTTGAAAATGTATGCAAGGGAGTGATTATGACAAGGGATAATGAGATTTAAATTACATAAGAAAATATATGTGGAAAGACTATTGCAGATAAACAGACAAAAAATAGAAAAATAAGCTGCGGTACACCACCTGAAAACCGGAATTACAGGGGGGTTGGAAGTTTTCATAGTGACAAGTTCTAGCATATGGCCATGGTAATGAGTGCATGAGGAAAAGTAGAGGAAAATAAATCACTGGAAAAAAATTCAAATGAAGGTCTACATCATTGAAATAGTATCTATGGCCAGGCGCGGTGGCTCAAGCCTGTAATCCCAGCACTTTGGGAGGCCGAGACGGGCAGATCACGAGGTCAGGAGATCGAGACCATCCTGGCTAACACGGTGAAACCCCGTCTCTACTAAAAAATACAAAAAAAAATTAGCCGGGCGAGGTGGCGGGCGCCTGTAGTCCCAGCTACTCGGAGGCTGAGGCAGGAGAATGGCGGGAACCCGGGAGGCAGAGCTTGCAGTGAGCTGAGATCCGGCCACAGCACTCCAGCCTGGGCAGCAGAGTGAGACCCCGTCTAAAAAAAAAAAAAAAAAAGAAATAGTATCTATGTGCATAGTGGAATCACAAGGACTTTATGATTTATGTATATTGGAAAGAATGACATGTGACCCAACGGAAGAAAAGGAAAAAGAAAGGGGAGGAGAAAGAAAAGGAGGAAGGGAACGGAAGGGAACGGAAGGGAAGGGAAGGGAAGGGAAGGGAGGGGAGGGGAGGGGGAGGGGAGGGGAGGGAGCGGGGGAGGGGAGGGGAGGGGAGGGGGAGGGAAGGGAAGGGAAGGGAAGGGAAGGGAAGGGGGAAGGAAGGAAGGAAGGAAGGCAAAGGAGGAGAAGAAGGGAAAAGAAAAAAGAAAAAGAGAGGGAGGGAGGGAAGTGGAAGATAGGACAGAAGGGAGGGATGGGAAGAGTGCTGGAGTGTTTGGGGGATTAAAGTCGATGCAGACAGTAGGAGGAGTGTGATAGAAGGTGTTTTATGTCATGAGATTAAATACTAGGAAATTTGTAAAGGAAAGAGTAAGAGCAAATGTCCCAATGGAAAAATAGTGTGGGATATATAAAACATAATTCTAAAATTTGCAGTAGTCACATGAATAGAGGGTAAAAAAAAGTAAAATTAACTTTAAAATATATATTTTATGTAACCCAATTTATCCAATTAAACATGCAGTCAATATGAAAACACATTAATGAAACATATTACATTTGATTTTGTGCAATCTTTGAAATCCAGTGTGTATCTTTCCCAGATAGCATACCTTAATTCACATTAGCCACATTTCAAGTGTGTAGTAGACACATGCAGCTAGTGGCCACCATATGTGACAGTAAAGATCCAGGGCTATCAATTACATAAGGGTTGAGGTGGAGAAATCAGCTTCCAGGAAACCACCAATTCAGAATTTCTGAAGAAATAATGTCATCAGGGAGAAAAGTCAGACTTCTGTTCCATAAAAAGAAGAAACATTCCAAAAAAAAAAAAAAAAAAGTGGAGGAGAAAACAGGGCATTTTGCTGATGAGTGTCTGTGAGTGCCAGAGGACACAGAGGAGGATTTTCAGGTCTTAAGAAAGGTGGCAGATGGGTAAGCAATGACTCTGCGTGATGAGGACGACCCGAGAGTTTTGTGTGTGCAGGGGTGGCCAGTAAAACCAAGAATAAAATGAAATTCTGCCCTGGTTACCATGCAGAGAGTGATGGTAAAGGTAGGAGCCCTGGGGTAGGGGTAGAGGAAGAAGGGAGAGTATTGACAGTTGAGTTCAGAATTTCAAGGTCCTTCTTCACCTGAAAGCTAGAAAAGAAGACAACTTATCCAAACTTATCTGGGACTCCTAGCTAACTCCTGAAGCAGAAAATTTCCTTTGTTTTCTTCTGATTTCTGAAGGTAGAAGACAGAGTTGATGGGCAGGATTCTGCCCATTTTAATAGTTTCCTGCAATGTATTACTTGCATTGTATTATGTCTTATCTTGGAAGAATATGATCCGAGGCAGGACTTATAGAAATGCTACATTGGGCAGGGCGTGGTGGGTCATGCCTGTAATACCAGCACTTTGGGAGGCCGAGGCAGGTGGATCACAAGGTCAGGAGTTCAAGACCAGCCTGACCAACATGGTGAAACCCTGTCTCTACTAAAAATACAAAAAGTAGCCGGTGTGGTTTCAGGTGCCTGTAATCCCAGCTACTCAGGAGGCTGAGGCAGGAGAATCACTTGAACCTGGGAGGTGGAGATTGCAGTGAGCCGAGATTACACTACTGCACTCCAGCCTGAGCAACAGAACAAGACTCCATCTCAAAAAAAAAAAAAAAAAAAAGAAATGTTAGATTGACATTTTCCCAAGTTTTCTGCCAATGCTATTTATAGAAATAACACGTTATTTCAAGCCCACTACATTTTCTGAAGAAACAAAAATAATAATAGGTACTAGCACCAACAGGGGTGATTGACTCCAAGGAGAAGCTCTTAATCACTATAACTGAATGAATATCTTGGTAATACCTTACCTTTATATGAGGACAGGAATAGATATAAATAGGCTTAAACCTGGGATTGCTAACAGAATGGTATATCTAGGAAATTGATCCTAAAGATACAGTTTCACTCAAAAATGAACACATTAGAACTGTTACCAGTCAGTCTTGCCTGTTGAGCCAGCAGATAAAAAGCCAGAGCTATTAGAAAAAATAAAAGTAAGGGAGGAGTATTAGAAAAATGTAATGGTTTAGAAAGCCAATGGAACTTCTCAAAAGACCCTCTAGAATCGTCACCTGAATCAGGTGATCTCGCTGGCAGCAGGGCACAGTCAGGTTGAAGGTCAGAAGGCTCCAGAGGGAATTGCTGCTACAGCTTATGCTCAGTGTCACTGCCTGCTAGTCTAAGTCGTTTACTTATACTAAGGAGTTTGTGCTTTTTTCCTACATTTGCTGGAATTTTGTGATAACCCTCCTAAGCTGCTCTATACTTTTAAAAATTATATCCGTGAGCATTCTCACTTCATCTATTATTAGTTAAGGCTTCTTGGGTTGTATGTTAGTCCAGTCTCATGCTGCTAATAAAGACGTACTTGAAACTGGGTAATTTATAAAGGAAAGAGTTTTAACTGACTCACAGTTCCACATGACTGAGGAGGCCTCAGGAAACTTACAATCATGGCAGAAGGGGAAGCAAACATGTTCTTCTTCCCATGGCAGCAGCAAGGAGAAGTGCTGAGTAAAACAGGAAAATCCCCTTATAAAACCATCAGATCTCGTGAAAACTCCCTCCTATCTTGAGAACAGCATGGAGGTAACTGACCCCATGATTCAGTTACCTCCCACCGGGTTCCTCCCATAGCATGTGGGGATTATAGGAACTGTAATTCAAGATGAGATTTGGGTGGGGACACAGCCAAACCATATCAGGTTGCAAACAAAGAATCGATTCAAGCTAACGTTGGCCGGAAAGAGATTACTATACAGAAGTTTCACGTGAAATCCAAAGACAGTGGGATTTCTAAGCATCAGAAAGGTATGGAAAACTATCTGAAATCTCATTCATGCCTCGTCTCTCTAAATTTGATTAATTATGTTTCTTCTTAAATCGTATTGTCCTCTTTTTCTCTGCTCCATATGGTGGGTTTGGGGTTGTGTTTGGAGTTCTATAAGTCCAGGTATAAGTATTTGGAGACAGCAAAATTATCTGTCACTCTTTCACCCTCAATTTCAGTTATTCAATAATAGAAGCCCAGTTGGCTTAGCTAGGGTCATCGGCTCAACTTAGTCCAGTGAATCATGGCTGAGGGATGGTGCAGTAAGGGGCAGACATACAAAATGGCTTAGGCCATACCATGAGTGGACAGTCCAAATCAGATGTCCACCACAACCTCTGAACAAACCAGAGAGGTCAGGCTTATCATTCTCATCTGGTATTTTAGAAAACTGAGACTGATTTCTCCAAGGGCACAAAGCTATTAAATGGAATCAGAACAATTGCTTCTGATTCCACATTCAAAGTCTGACATCTTCACCACCTGACTAAACTGATATATTGCCTCACCTTCACATATTTTAAACCAAACTAAAGAATTAGCCTTCAAAATTCAAATACAGATGAAGCCGATGATTATTTTAGGAAGATATATTTCATTCATTGAAGTTATAAAGCTGATATCCTTTCACCAGCATCTAAGTTGTATAAAAATGCAGATTTTTCCCTTAAGTTTTATGTTGTCAATTGTCACATTATATGTGAGGATAGCTCATTTTTTAAACGTACCAATGCTCTATCTTCAGGGTGGTGTGAGAATTGGAACATTTCATAAAAATTTGAGTGATGAACTAGATATTCTTTCTTCTTCATTCCTAGGACACACTAGCAAAGAAAAACAGTAGGGGCCCCCATTACTGTCTCCTTTCTATTTATTACTGGAAGTCAGTGGCATTGCTTTCATTTAATTTATGTTCAGTTCTGTGGGAAAAGGTTGTCATTAGTTACTGCAGACAAAAATAACAGTAATAGTGGAAGTCACCTTGATAATTCCACTTAAACTGTCATTTACCTTCAAAACAACCGGGATTTCATAAAATCCCACGAGATGTTTTGTTCAGGATTGTGATATTTTACAATAAAATTTTTGTAGGAATAATACATTTTAAAAATATAGAGAGTAACAATTTTTTTTACAGAATGTCAGATGGACAATATCCTCATACTTTTAATATGCTAGTTATAATAATGTTCTTAGCATTTGTATAATTTTTATTTTTAGGAATATCTAAAACATGTCCTTTTTGGTTATTTTTGCTTTTTCTTAATATAATTTCCATGTAAGTTCAAGTAGAGAATATAGACACAGTACAGTCTGTAACAAAAACTTTCTCTGAGCAAGTCTACGGCGTGTTAAACAGAAGTATGTACTAAGCCATTCTTTACATAGTACTGCATGAGTCCATATTCTGACCAATAAATAACCAAAGACAAAGAAGTACATCAGAAGATCCTCTATTCTTATTCACTTTGCTTAAAAATCATAGAAAGGCATTCTAGATTCTGGAGGAATGCATATGTCCACCCAACCCGTGGTCACTGGAGAAAACTGTCTCCCTTGTCACGTCTCTTCTCTCCCTTCTCAGATACTCTTTAGTAATCGGCCTCTGCATGTTGCATCTTTGTCATTTATAATCACCTTTTAATCCTGTTTATATAAATTTGGAGCTAGATGGAAACTGGGAAAGAGTTTGGGAGTAAGATGAAGACCAGAGAAGGGATTTCAAACTTTAAGAGATGTGTTGATATATGACAGAGGGATATATACAGGATAATTAGTGCTTTCACATGGTTAAAACCCACTTTAGACTTTCCCTTAGTGTTATACATAGCCTGTGATCTATTTGCCCTAAAAATTTCTCTTTCTCTTCCCTGTGTATGAACCTATTAGATGAGAGGTTGACAGCACCTCAAACCAGATATAGTACTGAATTAAATGCCTGTTCCTGAGAGTAAAGAGAGAGAGAGAGAAATAGGCAGTTTTTGCCTAGAAATCCACACCTGATTTCCCTCACTCACATGCCCACTGGTGTTTTCTGTTTATAACTTATTTTCTCCCTCCTGGACCATCACAAGCCAGCATAGTCAATTGAATATATCTACACAGACACACACACACACACACACTCACACACACACAAGCCACACAGTATTTAGGCGTCTGTGAATATAGGCTTTGTAGAACTGAAAAAATTATGTTCATCAAGGATATTGGCCTGATGTTTTCTTTTCGTGTTGAATCTCTGCCAGGTTTTGGTATCAGGATGATGCTTGCCTCATACAATGAGTTAGGAAAGAGTTTCTCATCCTCAATTCCTTGGAATAATTTCAGTAGGAGTTGTACCAGCACTTCTTTGTAAATCTGGTAGAATTTAGCTGTGAATTCATCTGGTCCTGGGCTATTTTTGTTTGGTTGGCTATTTATTACCGCCTCAATGTCAGAACTCGTTACTGTTACTAAACCTGCACTTGTACCTTCGGAAATTAAAAGTTAAAATTTAAAAATACTTGAAAAATAACAAAAATGTGATGATGAGCCTTAAAAACCTTTAAAATATGGAACTAAGGCTAAACCATTATGGTAATGGTGAAATAATTTATATGCTAAAAACAAAGACAACATACAAATGGTAATACAACCAGTGATAGGAGAAAGATAGGTTAAAGAGAACCTTCTTGAGGTTGATACATAAATTACTGGACCTATCAATGTATTAATTTCAAGGTATAAAGACCCACTCTAAGAACCTAGAAATATATAAAATAAGCACCCAAAGGGTACCTGGGGCGAGTAGGGGTGATGGAGTTTGACATAAGATTAAGGATATCTCTTCACCTTTTATAATGATTGTATGTCTATTAAGTGTTCAAATGTTACATTCATTAACATGTATTTCTAGTGAGAAAAGTAAAATTTTAAAAAGAGACAAATACATATATGTACTTAGGAGAAAACTGCTACAAAATGGATTTCTGTAAAGAAAGAATTGGTAGATGGTGTAGGAAAGATACTTACTTTTATAAAGTGCTCCTTGCAATTTTACCTTATGTAGTGAACTATTTTGAATTAAGAAATCACTGGTAAATTAAAGTGTTCTAGTTGGGATTCCTCTGGAAGGTAAAGGGGAATTGTACCAGGTGTTTTAGGCTTCATAAAGTAATATGATTACCAAGTAATCAATTCTCAATATTTATATTTTGATTAAAGGAAATCTAAACAAAAGAACTTATTTAAAGAAGAAGATGAGGAGGAAGAAGAGGATGAGAAGAAAAGAGAGGAGGTGAGGGGAAGGAGAATTCTACTTTTCAAATCAAATCATGTCTTGAGAGATTTTTGCCACTGGTAACTACCCAGATGTGACATTTCCAGAGGTTCATCCCTACTTGAATACCGCTAAGATTTGAATAGTTCCACGTCAAGCAATGTGATTCTAGGCAAGGACTGGGGGATTGATTTGTTTTGTTTTGTGTTTTGGTGTACATCATCTTCAGATAGGCAGCCTGTGTGGGAAACATTTTCAACTGAATATGTTACTTTTTGTCTAAATACCCTCCACAATGGTGGGCCAGAGGAACTATCTACTTGAATACCCTAAGAACTATATACCCAGCTTATCCACACTTATTCCCTAGTTATCCTGCATCACTCTCAACACAACCGGCATGATTTCTCAGGCAGAACTGACTGACGCTGCACACATGGTGGGATCCTGTGCTCACGTTTCCCTCTCTCTGTCCCTCTGTGTGTGTGCACCTACGTCTATACCTATAGGTACACACACACTCAGTTCTTCATTAGTTAGTCATTGTTTTGCTCCCCCAAGAACGGATGACTCATTCTTTAGAAAAGGCTTCATTCAGTCCACCTCTTTGAAAGGACTCACTTCTCAACACTGTGGTTTATAGTTCTGAATTTTCCCATCGTGGATCTTTTTCTACCATCTGTGATAGAAGGGATGGTTTTAGGTTTAAATAATACACAGCTGCCCACACCACCCACCCAGGACCCCAATCCTTCTTGTCTCCTAAATGGTCTGCACAAACTCTCTAGAGATGGTATCACAGACCTGGAATTAACACCAAAGCAATATAATTTTGGTACCTCTGTACTAAGCCAAGACTGATAATAAATGCTGTAATTAGAGACTGCAAGAGCTTCTCAGCACAGCCTCACAAAAACTAATCTAACACTGTGAGGACACTAAGAAACGATTATCATTCCACACCTAAAAGTGTGTTTTCTCTTCATTCTTTTTGCACTTATTCAGCATTGCTAATGTTAGAACTAAAGCATATTCTTCTTTTTGTTTGTTCATTTTTTTTGTTTGAGATGGAGTCTCGCTCTGTCACCCAGGCTGGAGCGCACTGGCGCGATCTCGGCTCACTGCAACCTCCGCCTCCCGGGTTC
Organism: Piliocolobus tephrosceles; assembly: GCF_002776525.5. Classification (NCBI taxonomy): domain Eukaryota; kingdom Metazoa; phylum Chordata; class Mammalia; order Primates; family Cercopithecidae; genus Piliocolobus; species Piliocolobus tephrosceles. The sequence goes on along the minus strand of NC_045435.1, from coordinate 22,053,697 downwards.
AAGCGATTCTCCTGCCTCAGCCTCCTAATTAGCCAGGACTACAGTTGTGCACCACCACACCCGGCTAATTTTTGTAGTTTTAGTAGAGACGGGGTTTCCTCACGTTGGCCAGGGTGGTCTCGAACTCCAGACCTCAGGTGATCCACCCGCCTCGGCCTCCCACAGTGCTGGGATTACAGGCGTGAGCCACCGCGCCCGGCCAAAGCATCCTGTTTAAATGTGCTGTATGTTATGTGGCCACAAGATAGGCTTATTTTAGTGAAGAGCACAAAATTAATTTCTTAAGATCCCCTTGTGTGTATCCAATCCCAACCCCCAACACACAAACACATATTCATGTGCATGTACACACACACACACACCACACACACACCACACACACACCACACACACCACACACA
>NC_045435.1:22001455-22052896 GCF_002776525.5 Piliocolobus tephrosceles | reverse complement strand
ACACACACACACACACAGTTACAAGCTAGCATCAGTGAATAATATCAAAAGCTCCTGGAGTCAGGAAAAGTCAACAGAGTAAATCCACTTGTTTGGGGGGTTACAGAAGCACGGATTTTCCCCACCTTTTTCTAAATGGTTCTAAGGGACAACAGTTCTACTTTTCCTTGGCGCTTGTGGGGGAAGGATAATTCTCAGCAGGTGCTTTGAAACCTCACATTCCCTTGAATTACATGGCTTCTGCTGTTCCCAGTATTTCTAACTAACCAAAAACTAACATTTTCCATATAACAAAAATACCCCACCTGATTATCCTTTATTTCAGAAAATAGTTCATCAAAACTGTAGGATAAAGACCACAGCCACACTCCTGGAGAGTTCACCGCACTAGAACCTGATTTATTGTGAGTCTGTGAATATCCGTATTCACAAAAGCTATTCATAAGCAATCCTCTGTTTTCTGTATTGACAGTTTCTCTATCAGGGATAGATGACATCAAAATTATCATTCTCTTTGTGTGGTTCCAAAACACATAAAACTCATTGTTTTTAATCTAGCCATTTCACTTTCCAATTCACAGACTCTTATTTGCTATGAGTCCCGTTAGTCATTAGTATAAATTAGAATGGGTCTGCAATTGTAATGACCCGTGCCTTATTAACCTCCTCCCTTTATCAAGCACTGCGATTTAAGAGATATCAGTTCAGCCTACACAGGCTGCAAAATTAACATCAGTCACTCTGGAAATAATCACGGAAGACAGCATTTAACAACATAAAAAGAAATCCTTAGCTTTATAGGACCATTATTAATTTATAAGCTTAAAACTTATGGCAAATAAAAGAGTAGAGATATATATGCAAATATGTGTGCATCTATCCAGGAATATGCCACTTCAGTTGTGTTGCATTTAGTTACTTCAAACACTGAATGCTAAGCAAGTAAAAGATCTCGTAATAGGTTTTAAATGGAGGTAGCATGGCTTAATGGACTAAGCTCTAGGACTTAATGGAATCAAGGAGTGAATTTTAAAACCTGGTCTGCCACCAACAGGTTATATAAACTTTAGGAGTCATTTAAATTCTTACTAGTTTCAGCCTCATTACTTCTAGTTAGTAACATCTGAAGTACTGTCCGCCAAAACCCACCCTGTTATCAGTTAAAAACTTATTCAGATATGTGTGTGTTTCTATATGTGTCCATGTACTTATATTTTTACATAGGTATCTTCTCTATACATATACGTTTAATTTAAGTTATTGATAAATGAGAATTTACTTTTTATCTTTTTACCTTTCACACATCACCTTTCTAAATCCCTGGCTGCTGATGAAAGATAACAATCCTCTTTCTTCACCATTGTAAGCATTATATTGCTTGTGTATTTATACTAGAAATGGCACAAACAGTTTAATTGTATTTTGACATACTACTAGTCACATTTCCCGGTATACTAATGATTACTACAGAAAGACTACTGGGGGCTGAACATAACCATGAGGCAAGTTGTAATCATCCCATGCTTGTATGGTTAGTTTTTAATCACATGTGGGGAAAGTGAGAGGTTGCTTCACTTCTCTGACCCTGCAATTTATACTAACATGAGTCATGTCAGCCATTGCTCCTGTCAATAGATGTCCTAGAGCAAACTAACGAAAGATGGAAATTGTAGAAAGAGGGAATGTAGATAAGGTGGATGAGATACCTTCTTGTTTATCATTGATTCTCAAAGAAACACATCTAATCTGTCAGTAGCACCCCTTCTTTTATTGTTACTTGTTTTCTGAAGTATGAAATCTCAAGGGAGTGGCCATGAACTGGCCTAAACCTCCCCCTACTACTCACTACATCACATATTCAGCAAGGCTGCTGATGTAGAGGTGGCCAAAACAGGAGGACATCCATCTGCATCTATTGGAAAAACAGACACATGGCCAAGTTGATATTACCATAATACAAAATGTAACAAATCACCTTTTTACCATTTTCAAAGAGCTAGGCACACTCTATTCTCATACTAACTCTACTGAGAAAGGTACTGTCATTAAATAATATTTTACAGTAAGAAAACTGAGGCAGAGAAAGGATAAATAACCTTTTTAAGATCATATGCTAGAAAGTGGTGCAATGTGGATTTAAACCCTTGTAGTCTATGCAGAAGTATGCCATAGGAACTCAGATGAGAGCCTGCTGGCTGGAGCAATCCTGCTGCAATTGGTAATAAAACATATTTATTCTCCGAAAATAAAATCTTGGCTTTCCAAATGTCTCTTTAGTTCTGATATAGGTCTAAGTCAATCTACAAAACCTACCTTCCCTAGGCAGTATTATCTCATGGATTCATGTTTTAGTAGCATGAGTAAAATGCATGTCTTATGTAAAGGAAGAAATTTTGTGGAAAAGGAAAGAGATAGAAGCTAGTATTAATTATCTTCTAAAGGCACTATGCAACATACAATAGTAAATCTTTAAAATAACTCTAATATATAGGGACTGTCAAATCTGTTGTTTCTGATGAGGAATTTAAAGCTCCAAAAGGTTTATCAACTCTCAAAGATTATCCTGATTGAAATTCAAACCCACATTTTTAAAATTTAAAAATATGCATGCTCTTTTTACCCCATAAACACCATAGGCACAACCTCATTCCTTCCCTATTTCCAGTCCCACCATGCATGGTTGGAGTTATTTATTAATTTTAAACTCAAGTTTTGTTTCATTTTGTAACTTTAATAGAATTCTAGTGAAGGAATAATTTCCCTGCTTAAGATGTAGTATCTCAAACTTCTAGTTACCAAGCAGGCTACGCTAAGGGTTAAGGATCAAAAAGAGTTCATTTGACCATATAATCCCTGTCATCTATTAGAACAGATTACATAAATTTCACTCAATAAGACAAAAGCTTACCATTATTTGATTTGTAACAACAAAACATGTTCACTCTTGAAAACACTCAAGGTTGGCTCAGGCTCTGGCAGAAATATGTACGGATACCATAGCTAATCCTTTGAAATACAAACTGATTGCAAAACCCTTTAAAAGGAAAGAAGGAAGGAAGGAAGGAAGGAAGGAAGGAAGGAAGGAAGGAAGGAAGGAAGGAAGGAAGGAAGGAAGGAAGGGAGGGAGGGAGGGAAAGTTTGTACAGGGAGAAGAAAACATACATATTGATCATATTAGTCTTGAAATCTAGTATTTAATTTATAAAATAGTTCACGTTCCAGAAAACTCAGGAGATGAATGAATGTCAATGGTTAATACAAATATAAACCCCGTTAATAAAGAACAGCACTATCCCTCAGGAAACTCATTCTTTCAACTGTGTTTGGGTAAGGTGGACCCTCGAAGTTTTTATCCTTAATAATACTCAGTTTTCCAAGTGCTAGCAGTGCTTAATGGGAGTATACTGGCAAGTGACTGGAAAGATCCATCAGCACCTGGATATGCACAGTGTCATCAACCTCGATTCAGACAGCTTGAAAGAAAACCTCTTGGAATTTTACACTGGTGACGATGAATCAGAGACAATGTCTTTAGTTCAGTGACAAGTATTAAGTTATGACCCTAAATCCTAAACGTGAAGTTTAGAATAGAAGATACCCTTGCTTCAGTAAAACCTGGCTCACCAAAAGACTCACCTATATAGAGGTCTGAAACCTCAATTTTGTCTGGATCATATGCAGAAATTCCTCAAATCTCATATAATTTTCTTTCACAGTAAGGGAAACCATGAAGGTTCCTAGAAACCATCAAGCCAGAATCTGAGCACAGAGTCAAATTTGGCAAAATAAGCTCCACTTGAGATTCATAATTCAAAATTAGAACACATGCAGCCTATAGGCTAATTGTACCTTTGTGCAATCCAAGGTGATGCAGGGATGTCAGTGGAGCAGGTACATTGGCCCAGAGTTGATACATGTGCCAAAGGTTGCTAGGTAAAAATACGTGACGAAGTCCTTGAGGTACATTATGGGAATATGGATTATGGTAACGGGTGAATTAGCGCATCCCTTGCCTTTTTGTTTCTGATAAAGCTCCTTTCTGGCAAATATCACTCAACATATCGTCAAGGAACAGACGCCAGGCTGCCCATCGCAGAGAAGCTGCCAGGATAATTGACATCACATAAATGTAAGTTGGACCTTCTTGCAAAGGATACAGCTATCAGAGACAACATAGTGTGGCGGAAGACATGTTGGGAGAGGAGAACAGAGACATGGATCTATGCTCCAGTATGCCATAAACCGACCTGTTTATTCATAGGTAAAATAAACCAGATTGGTAATGTTAATTTATTCACATAACACTTTCTGGAAACAAAACATGACAATATACGTATGTATGTACACGCACCGGTGCACACACAAACAGAGGTATTAGAATTGTTACTTTCATTCTGTAGAGACCCTAAGGTAACTAGAAGCCATTTGCAGGTGCTAAAATTCCTTTCAACTTTGTTACCACAACATGTTGCATTTTTAACAATAAGAAACTCTTTCTTTCATTTGACTGATGACAGACAATAAAATAAGTAGGAACACCTCCCTGTTGAAACACAGTCCTGATGAGATCTGTTGTTTATACCAAGCAATGAAAATGGGGCCTGTGATTCAGGAGTCAAGCCTTATGACAAGGAAGAAAGAACAAAGAGAAAATAGTAAATGAGGCTTAAAAGCAAAAGCACACAGTCGCTTGCAGATGAGGTCAACATCTCTTTCTAGAAGCCGAGTCAAATATATCCCTCACACAGAGTCACCTCATCGGGTTTGTCAGGAGGGAGAGGAGAGGGTGTTCTCTCTTCTGAGTGGGTCACAGAGTTACTAACCAGCTGAAATCCCTTCATCTGAAATTAGAGTTCCGTATTTTCCCTGTGCAAAAGCAAAGACTTAGGTGTTAGGGTTGACGGCTGTATAAGCAATGAGACTACCTACAAGAGTCACTATTGTTTATATAGATTTCGTAGGTACAGTGCAGTTTTGTTACAATGACATATTGTGTAGTGGTGAAGTCTGGGTTTTTAGTGTAAACAATCGCCCCAATAAGGTACATTGTACCTATTCGGTAATTCTTCACTCCTCACATCCTTCCCAACTTCCCACCCTTCTGAGTCTCCAGCGTCTATTATTGCACTCTTTATGTTCTTGTGTATACATTATCTCCTACCTATAAATGAGAGCATCCAGTATTTGACTTTCTGAATTATTTCACTTATGATAATGGCCTCCAGTTCCATCTATGTTACTGCAAAAGACATTATTTCAAAAAAGATCAACACATTGCAACACAGTTTTTTGTAGAAAGGTAAAAATAAAACACTCCTTTGGCAATATTAGAAACCTCAAAATGAGAGGTCATAAAAAACCCACTTCTGTCATATACAAATAGTAGAAATTACAAGGCTGCCCTAGAGATGTGAGACCCAAGAAATAGGATATACAAAATAGCAGAATGATAAACATAATAACAGAATAAATCCCGAGAACACAAAATAATTGCAATTGTGATGGGAGATATATGAAATTAGAAAGAGAAATGTGCAAATTTAGAATAATTTTAATAGCAAAAGGTAAGTAATTATCAAAGTAATACATAAATTTTACCCTTGATTCTGCCAGATTCTGAGAAAACGTGGATGGAGTACATAATATTACCTCCTGAAAAACCATTTAAGCTAAACTTTCACACTTGGCCTATGTGTTGATCTTTTCACTAAACTAGCAAATATTTTTTTCATTGAATTCCCATACAAAATTTATTACTATTTGTAGCATGTGAAAAGCTTATTAAAAGTAGGCAAAGTTATTTACTCAAGGTACATACCTTATATTTATCAATTTATTAATATATCCTCATTAGTACACTGCCACTCCCACTTTATGTGTTAGGAAACTAAGCCAAAAATTTCACTTCACTTATTTAATACAGCATACGGTATACGTGATGTCAAAAGAAAGGCATTCCAGACCAGGTGTGGTGGCTCACGCCTGTAATCTCAGCACTTTGGGAGGCCGAGACAGGTGGGTCACAGGAGGTCGGGAGTTCGAGACCAGCCTGACCAACATGGAGAAACCCCATCTCTACTGAAAATACAAAATTACTTGGGCGTGGTGGGGCATGACTGTAATTCCAGCTACTCGGGCGGCTGAGGCAGGAGAATTGCTTGAACCCAGGAGGCGGAAGTTGCAGTGACTCAAGATGGCACCACTGCACTCCAATCTGGTGACAGAGTGAGATTCTTTCAAAAAGAAAGAGAGAGAGAGAGGAAAGAAGGAAGGAAGGAAGGAAGGAAGGAAGGAAGGAAGGAAGGAAGGAAGGAAGGGCCTTCCTGTCATTCGCAACAACATGGATGGAACTAGAAATCATTATGTTAAGTGAAACAAGCCAGGAACAGAAAGACAAGCATTGCATGTTCTCACTTGTTTGTTAGATCTAAAACTCAAAACAAGTGAGCTCATGAACATAGAGAGCAGGGCGGTTAACAGAGGCTGAGAAGGGTAGTGGGAGCCTGGGGGGAGGTGGGGATGCTTAATGGGTGCAAAAAATAGAAAGAATGAATAAGATCTACTATTTGATAGCAGAATAGGGTGATTCTGTTCAATAATAACTTAACTGTACATTTTAAAACAACTGAAAGGATGAAATTGGATTGTTTTTAACACAAAATATAAATATTTGAGGGGATACCCCATTCTTCATGATGTGATTATTTCACATTGCATGCTTGTATCACAGCGTCTCATGTACCCCATAAATATGTACACCTACTATGTAACCAAAACAATCTGTAAAAATAGAAAAATGAATAAATAAATACATTTTAACATAGGGAAAAAGAGAAAGGCATTCCAGAGAAGGTAAAACATGAACTGAATGTTGAAAATCATGTAAGAGTTAACCTAGCCCAAGGGACAGGGCAGGAGGGAGCCTCTCTAGGCAGATGGAGCTGTTTATAGTCTTTTGCACAGAACATAAGGGAGTGTGTGGTGTGTGTGTGTGATGAAAGAAATCAGAGGTTGAAATGTTGTTGGAGAACAAATATTAAGTCATAGCAAGAGAAGCAGCATGGAGAGACAGGCTGGATCTGTGTCATGAAGTATCATGGTCATGCTTGGAAATGTGTACACTTCCCTAGCAGACCACTGAGGAAACATGCAAGGATTTTTTTTTTTTTTTTTTTTTTTTTTGAGATGGAGTTTCACTCTTGTTACTCAGGCTGGAGTGCAATGGTGTGATCTTGGCTCACCGCAACCTGCGCCTCCTGGGTTCAAGTGATTCTCCTGCCTCAGCCTCCCGACTAGCTGGGATTACAGGCATGTGCTACCATGCCCAGCTAATTTTGTATCTTTAATAGAGACAGAGTTTCTCCATGTTATTCAGGCTGGTATTGAACTCCTGACCTCAGGTGATCTGCCAGCTTCGGCCTCCCAAAGTGCTGGGATTATAGGTGTGAGCCACCGCACGCAGCCTACATTCAAGGATTTTAAACAAGAATATTTTTATTTCTAAAATAATCTTTCCAGCTAAACCACTGAAAATGGTTTAGAAGGGAATAATTCTGAAATTAGGGAATTCCATTATAAGGTTCTTTTCCATAAACAAGATATTAATGAGAACCTGATTCAGGCAGGTGCAGAAAAAGTGACAGACTTGAAATATATGGAGGAATTGAAATCAATAGGACTTAGTAATCATTTCACATGGTGGAGAGGGAGAAGGGACATATAATTGAAAAGAAGTTTATTGTTGTTACTAAGTAGAAGAGCAAATTGTAGGGCAAAAGAACACCAAGAAAGTTACAGGTTTAATGTCGAAGAAATAAATGGTGCATCCAAGTTTTAGACACATGAGATAGGTAGGTATATGTCTGGAGACTATGAGGTAGGCTAGGCATAGGTGTACAGGTGTGAGATTTACACCCATATAGAGAGTTATTAATCCATCAGAGTAAATATTATCACTTAAAAGAGAAGGAAGAGAAGAGATCTATCTCCTGAACTTTAATGAATACCATTATTCCAAAATACAAACAAAGAGAAGTATAAAAGAAAAGAATTTGAGACTAAAAGACATACTGAGAATATAGGGGAATAACTGAGGGAGAGAGGAGAGAATGACAGATAAAAAGACTTAGATCATAGAAGCCAAAGGATTGTATGCCTGTATCAAAACATCTTATGTACCTCATAAACATATGCACCTGCCATGTGCCCACAAAAAATAGAAATTAAAAGAAAATTTGAAACCAAAGAAACAATGAACTTTGAAAAAGAGAAAATAGATCAATTTCCAAGAAAGAGCAAACAAAATAAGGAAAATTAAAAGTGCTTTGGATTTACAAACAAGGGGGCTATTTCCAGTCTTTAACCTAAGAAGTTTTTATACACAAGCCAGAATAGACAGAGTTTAAAAATATATGAGACACTTAAAAGTGGAGACAATGAGTTTATATTTCTCTTTCAAGAAGTCTGAGGGAATTGGCAGTTGGTAGAAGGCTGAGCCACGGCCAGCACAGGGTTCTGGAGGCTCATTACCACCCACCTTTTAGAAACATTATAGTTTTGAATGAGCTCAATGATCTCAAAGAAAGCTCACACAAGGTTTTTAACACAACCTGCTGAGCACCAGAGGTTTTTCCTTTCTTACGATGCCAGGAAACTCTCATTCTCACATATCTAATCAACTTTTTCATGTGTACAATTTCATACAACTATGCAAAGCTGAATGAGAGCATCATCTCTCTCTGGAACTCCTTGACATGTGCTTCCCTGTGCTGTAAGTCTGCTTTGCTTGTAAATTCATATAATGAACTTTTCATTACATGGTATGGTGAGGCACCAGTGGTGTGTGTCTCCTTCCCTTTGCAAATTATTGATGACCACGATTAAAATATTCCACTTACTCTAGTGCTCTGATATTTTGAAAAGAACACAATTGACCTAGGCCATCAGGACAGGAGGAAATTTTTCCTTCTGGGAGGAGCAGCACAGCATTTGGAGGGCCAACAACACGGTGGCCATGGTCTATCAGGACCTTGAATAGACCAGGGCACAACATAATAATGAGTCAAAATCCAAAGAGCATCGGATGTGTTGTTAAGTCTTCCAACAGTCAAAGAGAAGGAAGTCTGGCTCAATAATTCCTTAGAAGAACCCACCAATGCAAATGTGAACAGCTATGTTTGCTGTGATTCTGGTTGCTGATGGGCCAGCTAAAGTTTCAGAAGCAAGACATGCTGTGGACAGTGGCTGTTTCAATAAGGCAGGAGCCTGAAAGGTACCTAAGGATATTATAGAGCTAAACCTATGCTAGAGGTCCCAGGGACCATGCCTGTGGGGCAGAAATGGAAGCGGGGAGCCTTCCTAGAGGTGTTTTCCGGTGGAATGGAAACACTAGCAAGTTAGTCAAAAGACCAAAGGAAAACCTAGGCTGGATTTAGAAGTGTCAAGGAAGGGATGAACAGAAATAAAAACTGACGATGGGGCCAGGAATCCTGCTCTTGAAAGCAGGAGAACCAGATGCTCCTGGGTTTGCTATTTAGATCGGAGCTTCCATAGCTATTATTCCTGTTCGTTTGTGGGTGAGTTGGTTGGTTCGTTGGTAGGTAGTTTGCTGTTATTTTGTCAGCCTGTATAATTGACATGTACATTCGGAGCATGAAGGTGATTGGCTATGCTGGTAGGATGTTGCCTTTGGGACCTCAGTTAGGGACCTTGAAAGAGTCAGCCAACAGCATGGCCAAGAACAATCCTAAGCTGTAGTTGTTGGAGAAACCAGCCCCACACCACCCAGCGGGTACCCAGAGTCCGGCGGAGACAAAGGAGCTAGAAAGAGACAGAATAAGCGTTTAAAAGATGGGTCCAGGGGACCTGAGCATCAGAGCCTTGCTCACGGCCCAGAGCTCTTGGACTCCACCCAATTTATTGGTCTACAGGATCTTTGTTGTTAGGGCAGATGGGAAGGGGAAGAAGGGATGAGGAAAAGGATTAATCAGTGAAGGAGAACTCATGAGTCATTTGATAAGATGTATAGCAGTGATGGTTTCTGTGAATTTCCTGGAGCAAAGGCGTGTGTCTAAAACTACTTAAGATCTTTAACTTATCGGGACTGAAACGGGTGGGAGCAGGTTTCAGGAGGAGCCAAGATGTTTAGTTATACTCCACTGCTTCAAGGGATTGTTATCTCCCCGAGCAACCTGTGGAATGCCGCTGAGGGATAATGCTCTCAGGGCATAAAGACATGAAGGCAATAAGACTTTTCTCCTGAAAGGCCGCCCATGGCTTCCCATGGGTGTCTCACACAGGGGAGACCAACTCAACTGGCACCCCAGAAACTCTCTTTCCCACAGTAGTCTTTCTGGAGTCTCAACTGAATAATCGTATGTTCACTGAGACCTCTCTGCTTGCCCATTGAAATCTCCAGCATCTCCCATCATCATTCAGCTTTCAGAATCTTGGCGCCTCTCGCAGCCACCAGTAGTTGTTCTCGTCCAAGACTTTTAGATTCTTAAAACATGTATGACCGTTCAGCGTTGGAGGGCACCTCCGTGCTAGTTCCTGGACTATTCTCTATGGTAACATATGCTGATAAGCGCAGCTGCCTGGGCAGCCTCAAGCTGATCTGTGCTTTTCTTCGTCCAAAGAGACTACTGACCTCTACTAAGGCTTCACTTTTTAAACCACAATTTGAAAAGTGGCTCCAGGCAGAATGCAGTGAATGTGAAGCTAACTTCCCGAGTTATCTTTAAGAATCACAGTACTGTCTTGGAATGTTGGCCGATGTCTAAAATACTTGCTTTGTATAATGTGTCTAGTTTCATAATCTTTGTGGAATAGAGTAAACCTTCTATTTGGTCATTTCTAGAATCAAACATGACAAAAATTTTAACAGCTACCACTCAATTACCTTCCCTAAACGCTCACTAGGGATTTAGGTAATATGTGAAAACAGTTTTTAAAATGCAAGAAAGAAATAGATTTTTTTTTTTTTTTGGATGGAGTCTCACTCTGTCACCCAGGCTGGAGTGCAGTGATGTGATCTCGGCTCACTGCAACCTCTGCCTCCCTGGTTCATGCCATTCTCCTGCCTCAGCCTCCTGAGTAGCTGGGATTACAGGCGTCTGCCAGCATGCCCAGCTAATTTTTGTATTTTTAGTAGAGACGGGATTTCACTGTGAATTTTTATATAAAGAAAAGTGTAACCCAATAATTATTTTGTTTCAATCTTAATGATCATTATTTAAAATATAATTAATATTTAATACGATTGCACTTTTGACTTTAACATTTATTTTGCTCTTGTGAAATGCCACAGAACAGAGAAGGAAGTGTATTTCAGGGTCTTCTCAAAGATGCATATGGCCTGTTTAAAGAACAGGTACACACAACTGGTATAAGGAAGCAACAGGAGAGGAAAAGATATGAAGTAAGATGTGGTAGCTGACGAAGAAAGACATGAAACCTAAGCTCCCAAATAGAATGGAATGTTTATATGTAGTGAATTGCTCTTTCATTGTGTCTCATTGCTAGAATGTCTCTTTCATCATCCGATAGAAGAACAAGCTGGGGAGAACAGACTGTATTTAAGTCCACTCTGTATTAATCCTGAGTGAAAGCAAGGAGTGAAAAAACTACCCAAGCACTTCTCAAAGTCTGTTCCACAAAATGCATTGTGCTCTTCCTGGAAAAGTTCATACGTAGTCACAAAAAAAACTTAACGAATCTTGAAGACAATGAGAAATTCTACGTTAAAAGGACCTGATTAATTTGGTTTAATGTAGCCTTTCACAAAATTGCTTCACTACCCAGAAAAATTTATGCAATCATATCTACTAATACGATCTATGTTATTATATGGTTATGATGACCTGAAATGAGTAATCTTTGGAACACAATTTGAGAAATCCCGAGTTATTTTATTTCAAAGTGTTTAAACGAGAGAAAAGGAAAGCCTGCAGACAATATGATGCAGTTTTTTTCCTGAGTCAAATTGATCAGTGGAGCTATTGAAAGATCCCATAAAATGGTCTTCAAGACTAGAAAAATAATAAATGATTGACCCAGTAACCATACAACTCAGGAGGAGACACATGAAAACTGTGTTTAGGCAGATGGAAACACGGGTCACAGAGTAACTTAGAAGTCAGTGTGTATCAGAGAAACCAAAGTCAGGAGATACTACTCCAGTGTTCAAAACACAAAGGTCAATAGACAAAAAGACAAATTACAGTATTCCGGGTGAGACAGAGGAGCATGCCTTTATTCAGCAATGTTACAGAAGGTCTATCTGTGCTAACGGAAAAGTCAGAAATAGGATGGTGAAAAGAGCAATGTAATAGCAACATCATCAGCCCAGCTAGGCCTTTTATTAGAAAAAGAAAAATAGAATAGACACTTAAGGAAAAGACTGATAGAAGCCAACATTCCACTCAAAAAGGATTTTACAGCACATACCACAGCAATCAGACACATTTCTACCAGCAGCAGCAGACAGCCAGTCGTAAGAATATTAACAGGTACTTGTAATAAAAATAGAAAAAAAAGTTTTAAAAACCTGTATATCAAACAGTAAATCTATCTAGTAAACACGAAAAAAGCTGGTGATTAAATAGGAGTCAAATCAGTATTATATATACCTGTAAATTATTTGCAAACTTGTATTGTTTAGCTAATTAACTCATAGATCATTCTCATTCATTCATTTATTATTTATTGACCCATAATACATAATTCTGATATAATTCTCATTTCGACTGATGTTTAAATGGACATGTTTAAACTTGAGTGAAGTCAATGTTATGATTTTGGTGCCTAAATGTAAACTACCTTTGTGTCTAAGAGATGACAGCTTACCAGATAATCAGCGTTTACTTAGATATTTGTGTTTCATACCGTACCATCAAACAGACAGTGATGTTGACTCATCATCAATAAAGGATAGGATTCAAAGTATTTGCAAGTCGGGTTCTTTTTGCTGATTTTTGGTTTCATAGGTTTGGAATATGGTAGATATGATCAAGTTATATTATTAAAAAACAGAGTCATGTCCTAATTATTAGTATGATGTTCTGAAAAGATGATGAACTAACATGAGCGTTATCTTCATAGAGAAAATCTATATTTTCTAAGTAACATGTGTTGGATTTTTTTGTGTTCACTTTTTAGTTACACCTGTTATGAAATACAGAAGAAAATGTTATGCTTGCGTTTTCAAAAATTTCAATCTGGATAAATGTATCTAAAATATTCATAAAATTAAGCTTTTTCCGTATTAAAAACATGGTTTCCTAAATTGTTTATAAGAGTGACTATAAGCTGATGGAGATATTTTGAGCACAAGGTGCAGCCGAATTTTAAATAACTTCCTCTTACTCCTCATCAGTATCTATATGATTTCTAATCATTCCTGTACACATCAGCTGTGATGACGATGAATTCAGGTGTGATGAACATGATGTTCTTGTTATTCTGAAGGACGTTTATTTTTATTTATGCCATTGTGTTTAGGCTGCTCAAGCACTGTTTAGAACAAATAGGCATGCAAAGCTTCCAAGTCAAATCTTATGCTAGCTGCATTTTTGGAGTGGATGTAGGCTCTCTTCTCTTTTGGATATACATTTCCAACTGGTATTTTATGAGTGATGCTAGGATACTAATTCTGAAATTGCCCTTAGTCTACTGTGGTATAAAAAAAGTATTTTTTATGCAGTGGATCTATCTGAAATTTTAAAACTCTTTAGAGAAATCTGAGAAAAAAGAAAATATAAATTTCCCAATGTCAACTTCTGTTAAAGAAAAACTTTCCAAGCCAGATGTCTGTCCATAGAGTTGTATGTCAAGAACTTTGCATAATTAAAAGTAATCATGCAAACTTTCTTGGAACATATATTCCATGTATTTTGTTGTTGTTGTTGTTCCTGAGATTACAGAGACTTGGCAAAAAAGGCATTGCATTTTTACTTATCAAGCTAACAGTAGATCCAAAAGCCTTAGCGTAATATAGGCTTTTTTTCTGAAGCATTTATTTGCTGACTAAACAAGTGATTCCTGTTTATTTCTACCTGATAATAATTTTGAAGCTCAATCCACCCACAAGTGTCATGCTTCACATTTGCTGCTGTGCAAACAGGGAAACTAAACAAGAACCAACTGGAGAAACAAAGCTTCATGTTAGGAGCCCACCTGATCACACCCAGCAAATGGTTATATTTGGCTGACACTTATTAAAGCTGCATATTTGAGTCTATTAAGATGCATTTCATTACCTCTGACAAATGCAAATAGGCTTTCAATCTTTTCAGAGCAGCAGGATTTATTGTACAGTTGAAAGAATGATTGTATCTGCCTGTGGGCTTGGTGTAGTCTAATTTCATAATATATACACAAACAAGATTTGTTCTCGGAGTAACACTGCGACAATTTCAGAGCTGTAAGTCAGGTGCTTGATGAGCTCCTGAAAATATTTGTTTAGTATTCTGAATAATACATACAATTTACAGTGTTATCCTGAGATAACGAGGAAATGTTATTTCAAATAACAGCTTACTTAGTAAACATGGTTTTCAGTGGAGATACTACCCAGCTATCATGAGAAACCATACATTTATTTTAAGTAAGCTCATATCTATAACTCATGTCCCAAGAAAATTATGAATATTGGAGTGAATTGGCTGACACTCTGCCAAATAAGATTTCACTAGCAGCATCAAAAATACAAATGGATTAATGCAAATTAATTGCTTTGAAAATGCTTTATTGCACTGATAAAAACTATATTTTACTTGCAGTGCAATGGGCAAACTATAACTCTTAAAGGCCACCAGAAAAGTATAATTTAAAAAAAATTGAAATAATAGTAATAAAAAGAATTTAAAAATGTCCACTTTCATCAAAGTTTAGGTTACAAAAAATGTTATTTCCACATATCAATTTTTTACTTGAATTTTTAAATTTTTATTTTTTCAAATTTAATTCTACTTTCCCACAAAGAATGAGATACACCTTAAATGTCCTGGTACACTTTAACAGTTCACTTAAATGTAGGTAGTTGGAGTACTGGTACTTCTATTATTTAAAAAAATTATTTATTTACCAAATCTGCATTTGCTTTTTGCTCTGCTCATTTGAGTTTTGTATGAAGTTAGAATACTTTTAAATTGATTTCCAATTATTTATCTGTTTGCTTCTGAGGAAACTGTAATGGATGTAAAGGTGTAAACATTTTAGTCCACAAAACATAGACAGATGACAGATATAGATAGATAGATAGACATGCATGTGTGTGTATGTACATATGTATAAAATTTCTTATATAAATATACATTATGTATAGTACTAGTAATCAAAATAAATATAGATATTCTTTTCCATACACATCTATTTTAGGCAGTGTTTGGTGGAGTCTTATAGATGTGAAAAATGCGACCTAATTCCTTGTATTAGTAGGTTCTATTTCCTCATCATTGTTTTAATAAATCAATTTTTTTCTGATCAATCTTCTAATGTGAGAATGGTAGAGAGGTTATAATATAATAAATTAATCTAGTTAACTGAAAGAAAAACAGTTTGAAAAGTTTCAGGAAACATATTGTGAATTAAGGCACAATTCCAAATCAATGCTTTTCAGTTGTAGGCCACCGTTTATAGTATTAAATACATTAAAAATACGCGGCCACCTTAAAATTCCCCTAAAGATTAAAGCTTTAGTTCTTCATTTTAAACTTTGGACCTACATCGATTTTATTTTATATCAAAACAAAATTTACACCAGGGTTTGTTCTTTATCATTTAGATATACGTTATCATTAAATAAATATATTTCAAAGGAATATAAGAAATGAACAAGGGAACTGAATTATAATGAATTAAAAATATAAAAAAGTATAAAGCATCAATAAGAGACATTCGTACAGTGCAATGTGCAAATATACACACACACTACCAAATGACGTCAATGTTTTTTCTCTGACCTCTAGGTAAATAGTTTACCGACAATAAGAAAGAAAATGCAGTTCCTTTCATGGTACTACCAGCCAGAGTGGAAAAGTGAATTAGATAACCTGAATCTGTCTCCCAGTGACAAAGTTCGTATCTTTCAATAGCCCCCATCTCTTTCTTCCTCATCCACTTGATCACCCCTGTATCTGCCACCACATGCATGCATAAATTTCTCATTACCACCCACAGTATTCAGTGTAAAGAAAAAGTATTTTCCGTACAAGAACAGCTCCTGGATACTGATACTTGTCTACTCGGCATGTGTCTCTTCTTTATAGAATAAAATGCAGGCAAGATTTAGAAAGCTTCAGGTCTCTTCAGTCCTCAATCTTACGGATTAGCAACAGGATAGGAATTCCTTCTTCAACATGCTCCAATCTCTAATTGAATCACAGGCAATTAAATGTGTTCTCTTAAAATTGACATTAGTTAATAAAGATTATTTCAAAAATATGAAAATGACTATTGTGATCTTTGAGTCTCATAACTAACAAAGCTGAATGTGTCATGCATGCAGCTGCCACATACTAGGTGTTCTCCATTTTCTGGGTACGTATCAGAGAACATAAAAGAAGATCCCTGCTCTTATTCAGCAATAATACTGTGCGGTGGCGGGAATAAAAATTATAATAAAATAAACAAGATACTTTTAGCTTCCTTAGTCTAGATTAGTCAGTGTACAGTTTCTACATTATCCCAGTCATCAAATATTTACTAAACGTCTGTAAAATACCGGGCACTGTTCCAGTAGTTGTGAATAAACAGAAAGACCTCAGTCCTCATGCATTTACATTCTAATGGTAGAGGATAGAAAATAAATTAAATAAGCAGGTAAAACACAAAGTATGTTAGATGCTAATAAGTACTGTAGTGAGAAAATAACCAAGGAGAGCGCATAGAGAATGCCAAACCAATGGGGATGGGAGTGTCAGGTTTTCATTTAAATTCAGATAGTCAAGAAATTACTCTCTCTCAATCAGGTAAGCAAAGTCCTGAATGAGGTGAAATAGCCAGGGTTGAGAATCACCATGGGGCAAAACACTGATACCTTGCTTGTTCCAAAAATAGTACGAAAGCAAGCATGCTTAGAATTAGTACTCAGGAAGAATCGCAGCAAGAGAAGAGCTGAGACAGATAAAGACCTGTGTTGGAGGGAGTATACTGATGGTGGAGTACCTTATAGGCTTACAGAAATTTGCAGCATCTTGTAAAACCCTGCAGACCATTCTAAGGGCTTTGACTTTTAATCTTAGTGAAGTAGGAAGCATGTGGGCTGATATGGTTCTGCTCTGCATCCCCACCCCAATCTCATCTCAAATTGGAATCCCCACATCTCCAGGGAGGGACCTGGTGGGAGGTGATTGGATCATGGGGGTGATTTCCCCCATGCTGTTCTTGTGATAAGGAGTGAGTTCTCTTGAGATCTGATGGCTTAAAAGTGGACGTTTCCCGGCACTCACCCTCTCTCCTACCACTGTGAAAGAAGGTGCTTTCTTTTCCTTCCGCTTCCACCATGATTGTAAGCTTGCTTTAAATCATAACCTTATTGAGCTATAATTAAAAATAAGAGGAGCTAGTAAAGAGTAACAAGTGTTTCTGCAATCACATTACACTGATTTTAAAGAATGAGCTTTATGAGTAGCAAGAGATTAAGAGTGATTTCAGTCCCATCCCCAAGGAAACCCTGATAAAATCTATGGTAACATTTACTGGTCTCTCCACATTTTTTGCTTTTATGTTTCAATCAAATTTGGCAAAGCAGATTAGTCACTCACAAAAACTCATTTTTGGTCAATATCCCTTGTGTTTTTCTTGTATTTTTTTTTCTCATTTGAATCACTGTGAAATTGTGTAGCAAAATGAAAATTAGTATTTTCTTGGTCAATCATTATATTTCTATACAAGCTCCAAGATGCAAAGCATAAACACTGAAGTGGGCAGTTAGGAATAAACCCTCAGGAGCCATTGCTCCATCAGTATATTTGCACTTGAAGTTCCATCAGCAAACATAACTCAGAGTATCACACATTATAAAATATGTTACACAGACACCTACACCTTAACAGATATTGAAAGGCTGCATCTATTATGTCACCTAGTGAATAAAAAGAAAATAGCAAGACTACAACCCTATATATTTGGGGGCAGCAGTCAGATCTTAAAGTATTTCTTGAGTTTGCAGTACCTGACTAGAAAAATTGTAGAAGCAATTGGATAATAGATGTAGTGACTTCTGGTTCTCAGGAGAAGGGGGTCATAATTTAAACATAAAGTTATCTCCAGAAGTGAGAGAAAAGTTGAGGATCTGGTGATAAGACATAAGCAGGATTTTGTTTGTTTTTCATAAGAGCCAATCCAAGTCCTTTCCAAAGAGAAATATGGTATAGATACTACTGGCACATATCACGCAAGCTACTTCAAACTTCTTTCTACGTATGAGTTGATACAACTGATAAGACTATCATTTTCACTTTTAACAGGTAAAGAATTATTATTTCCCTCAGAAATGAGGAAGTAAAGCCAAATCCTAATATAGCAAAATCATGACCAGACATATGTTTGAAGGGTTTTGAAAGCCAGCTTGTAAGGTAATTTATAGATTATTCAAAAATCTAATTACTCTCAGGAAAAAAATGATTGAAATACTTTTCTATAAGAGATGAGAAGCTACCTAATTAATGTCAAACATAAACTTAATTGATAGTCACAATTTTAAACTTCAAGGCCAACTATTGGTTAAGGGTTTATATTTTTATTGAGTATATTTTTATAGAACTTGACTCTCCAAATTTTGACTGAAACTTGTTTTTCCTGACAGAAGTATGTGACCTAGATATGTAGCTTACAAGTCGCATAGCATAATCCTTAGAACTGACAGATACATTATGCAGTTTAATTTCTCTTTTTAAATAAAAAAGATTAGCTCTTGTTGGGAAGTTTTACTTACTGGAGAAACAACTAGCAAATTTAAAAAAAGAAAAGAAAGCTCACATATCCTTACAATTCCAAACGAAGGAAGATGCCCATATTCTAATCAATTTATGTGAACTTCTCTCTTCACCCCACTGATGAATAGTTATGCAGCTGAAAACAGGCATAAAATCTGTCAACAATTTTAACATGACTAGTTAAGGAGAACTGCTGCTAGTTCCACTTACACTGATCTGAAGCATAAATATAGTTAGCTTGGGCAAGCTTGTCAACCAGGTCATCTGCCTCAGGCATGAACCTAGCGTACAGCATTTTTGATGATTCTTTACTAGATTCCAACTGTCAAGCAACTCTAATGCTATTTTTCTTAGGTGTTAGTGTAATTGTCCCTGACTGAGAAGTGACTTAGTTTCTTCGTGTTCCATATATCTGTAGCTTCTTGCCCAAGGACTTGTCCCAGGCTTCACTCTTGTCATGTTCCATTAGCTATGGTTAACTAGGAGTAGATTTAAATAGCCTATTTTTTTTTTCTAAAAATGGAAAGTAAAGGAATTGAATTTTTAATTATTTATAAAGGTCTTTCAGGTGGGTAAATATGTGTATAGGCTCATGTGCATGTACACATGGGTTAACACATGTTGTTTTCTTCTTTAACCTGTACTGGTAAAAATAGACATAAGATAGTGGTAGGCACTTCAATATTTTCATTAGCCTTGGATTCCCCAGTTGGCCAGCAATAAGACTTACTCTTTTTTTTTTGATATTTAATAAAGCCTAACATATACTACTATAAGCGTGAATCACAAATTCACATTAAGACAATAATACTGAGACCTTGCAATATTACAAAGATTTTCATCAGGATATTTATATAATAGTAATGAATTGATAATGATTACTAAGCATCTCTTAAATATTTAAAATATGAAAAAAGGTCTAAACTCATTTAAATAGAAAAGTTTTCATTATATTTTGTTAAACTAAAAAGTAGGTTACAAAAAACATGTATGATATCACTGTGTTTGGAGGGAGAGTACTAAATATTCATAAGTAGATATGTAGACAAAGAAAATTGTCTCAAGAGATATACTGCAAAATGGTAGTCATCATTATTTCTTGATAAAATGATTTCAAGTCAAGTTTTGTTTCTTCTTTATTACTTGTTATGTAGACAAAACTGTGGTATATCCATACAATGAAATGCTACTCAGCAGTAGTAAGGAACTAAGAATATATACAACAATATGAATGAATCTCAAAATAATTATACTCACCGTTATTCTAGTCAGCCTGAATTGTCCATCTACACATCAGTAACCAAATATTTATCTAAAAAGTGTGTCATCTAGGAGTTTTAGTGAAGGTAAAAAATAATTAATTTCCCATCTTTAGAAATAAGCCATCTAATTACACAGTTTTTTGCATGTTGGGAATAGAATGTGATGTACTGCTGAGCTACACTGAGAGACCTGGAACAAAATGGAGATGTTCTTTAGAATCAACATGAGTACTGCTATTATCTAAAGACATCTTCAGTCTCTTCAAAATGGTGTATGCTATGGTTCAAGACTGAGCATTATATCGGAAGGAAAAAAATGACAAGTAGAATTAGTGAATTAACATTCTGTTTATCATTCTGCTGTTAAAACAATAATTTATTACTTTTCTGTAAGATCATATGCTGTAATTACTGAAATAAAACCATTTGAATGTTGCCATAGCTTGATTCATTCTATTAAATACAAGATGCATGAAATTAAACCATTACAATATTGTGAATTTCCCAGTTTTGATAACTGTATGATGGCATGAAGTTGTTAATATTAGAAGCATGTAAATTCTACATTATTTTACAACATTTGTGAGTCTAAAATTGTCAAAATTCTAAAAATAAAAGTCAAAATTAAAAGTTTAATAAATAATAATTATGCTGAATTAAAGAAGCCAGAATAAAAAAGCATTATGCCATATAATCCATTTATGTGAAACTTATAAAAAGTAAAATCTATAGCAACAAAAAACAAATAGATGGTTATATGAGGCTGAATACAATCAGAAATTCACTGCAAGGGGCACAGGGGAACTTCTTATTGATGATAAAAAATGTTCAAAACCTGTGTTGTCATAATCATTGCATGTTACTAAAACTCATTAGATTGTACACTTAGAATGAGTGTATTTTATGGAATGTATCTGCATCCAATAAAGACTAAGAAAAGAAATGTATGTAGATGTGTGTATATACTTATGCAAAGTTGTACATATTGGAATTTCATTGTAAAATTGATCATAAGAGAGGGCAGAAAAAGAAAAATTGTGAAGATACCAAAATATCCCAAATCAACACACTGAATAAGTTATTATTCAGTCATGCAATTCAACAATGTACAGCTGTGGTAAGAAAGAGAAAGAACATATATGTGTGCAGATAAAGAAATATTTCTAAGATGTGAAAGTAACAAAACAGAGCACAAAACAGTGTGCAGGTTAACGTACACTTTCTAAAAGGAGAAAATACCATAACATATATTTTTCATGAGTATAAAAATATCTGAAATCACACAAATATTAACAGGAGGACTAAAGGAATGGAAAAGAGAAAATGAAATTATTTCTTTCATTTTAAGCTCCTCTATTTAATTTTAATCTTATCTATATGAAGCTGATGATTATCCCCCAGTACCTACTTTCCCCTTCTTTCTGCCCATTTGGCCATTTCTAACAAGGCTCATAGCTTCCCATCTAGAGACTGTATTTCTCAGCCTGTCTTGCAATTAGGAAGGACTATACAACTAAATTCTTATAGTGCAAAGTGAGTCAAAAGCAAAGTATGCAATTTCATGGGCATTTTTCTTATAATAAAATTGCTTGCCTTGTACCTCCTTATCTTTATTTTTCCTTCCAACAGGCTGTAGGATGGACGTTAGCCAGCTTTGACCATACAAATGAGAACAGCACCTAGGTGACAGTGCATTCTAGAGCTGAGCTATATACATTTTTTTTTTTTAGACGCAGTCTCACTCTGTTGCCCAGGCTGGACAACAGTGATGCGATCTTGCCACACTGCAACCTCCACTTCCCAGGTTCAAGTGATTCTCCTGTCTCAGCCTCCTGAGTAGCTGGGATTACAGGCGGGAGCCACTGCACCCGATCTGAGCTATTTTCTATCTCCTAACCTTAAAATTGTTATCTGAAAGATAAATACCTATTTCATGTAAGCTCCTGAATTTTGAGATCTTTTTATGGCAGCTTGGCCTATACCCTAACAATGAGAGCATATATTCTATTTTAAATATAATTTATATTTTTAAAAGTCAAGATCAAGTAAACAAGTATATTGAAAGTAAGATAATCAATGTATAAATATCATTACTTACTCATTCACTGCTGATATTTCAATAGCATTTAAAACTTTCATTTTAGAAAGGTGTAGTAATTTAGCAGTTGATATTTCTAACTTTTAATCTATAAATCCAAAGATTTCTTAACACACTTGTGTAAAAAAAAAAAAAAAAAAAAAAAGACCCATTGTTACGTCCAAAGGAAAAAGCCAGTTCTTTTCATCTTGTTTCAGAGATTTTTTTTATATTCACTTTTCTTCATTTTCCTAGACAACCCTCTCACAGACTATATTTCATTTTGACAGCTATGATACTGTCACTTGTTTACTTCTCATCAGATAATGGACTTGGGTATCTGATTAGCTTTCCTTTATTCTTGAAGGAAAAATGTCATCCTGAGGCTAACATATCTTACTGATAGCTGTCAGTGCAGTAACCTTTAGCACCTTCCCCAAAATACTCTAACAACTTTCACAAAGCATACTGCAAACAAAACTAGCTGTATTCAAAAATTGACATTTATAATTTGAAAAAGGTTTCTAACAATTATGGTCCAAAAATCTATAAAACTTTTAATTTGCAGGAAACTCGCATGACTTATCAATCACTTTCATGATCAGGCACTGCACAAGGACTCATAGCTAACATCACTATCAAAATGATTAGTGTGATATGATTTATTTCTATCCAATTGTTCCAAAAGAGAAAATACTTTTTATCTTGAAACTTATTCTGTACAGTGACTTCAGAGCTTTCAACACTAGCATTAAGAAACAGACAACTGACTGTTTCTGAAACTCAGTAATGTGTAACCAGATACACCATTGCTAATAATAGGGTTAAGGACATGCCACCTCGAACTATGGCACCTTGGCATTTGAGTAAACAGCAGAAGCAAGGAGCCTACTCTCATTTTCTCCCACACTGCTGTCATGCAGAGTGTCATAGCAGAATTCTCTGAATATTGCTTGAAGAAAATACGCATGCTAGAAATACCATGCCTATATCCAAAGGAAAATACACAAAGATGCCAAGAAGAATCTAAACAAAAAGGCCTGAGTTACCCCAGTTTATTACCATTAGATCACACTTCCTTTTGTGCAATCATATTTCTGTATGACTTCCTAATTTTCATCAAAGCTAAGCATAAAAATACAATTTTTTTTTTCTGTTTCCTTGAGTCTTTATTGTGGAAGGCTCTCATGTTACATAAAACTTATAATTAAATAAATGTGTATAAATGTGGATGGTGTGTATGCTTTTCTTTTGTTAATCTGTATTTTGTTATAGAGGCCTCTGCCATGAACCTTGCAATGGACAAGAAATTTCTCCCTTACACTAGGACTAATCCTACATTTTAAATGTGTTTATTGGTGCAGGATACTATATCTGGAAGTAATTTTTTCCCCATGAGCCATTTCTACTCTTATTTTGTCATCAATTTTACCATAAACTGACATAATTATGAAAACTTTTTCTGTTTATTAAAAAACATATAAAACAATAGAGAGTTGGATCTCTTCATGCTTGACTGAATCTGCCTAGTCTCCACAATCATTTCGGCTTTGATGTGTTGAGTTTATTACTATATGAACTGTACTTGTGTTGAGGTTATTTTAGAACTTTCATAAATAAATAATTAAAAATTATCTCTTGGTGATAATTTTTATTATCAAAGATGAGCCAACCCTAGTATGTGTTAGGTAATGAAGAAAAATAGATGAAAACTATTGCACAACCAATAGAGTTCCATCTCTATTGATCTTACTCTGATTTTGAGTTGACACCCAGAATAAGGGTAAGGTGGATGGAGATGGACGGGAAAGGATAGATGTGAGAGACACTGAGCAATAGAACCCATAATGATATATGACTTAATGGATATGAGTAATGATAATAGAAAGGGTCAAGGAAGATTATGAGGACTTAGGTTTGACCAAGTTAGATAGTGGGGAAATGAAAAATAAACATTTAATGAATGAAAATAAAAGCCACATCTACCTAAGTTCAATGTAAAGTAGGCAAGGGCAGCAGGACGAAGTCAGTGGTTCAGTAAAGTTGAGAATATTGTCAGTTACAGACATTCGAACTCTTATGCTTGATTTACTTGGAACACAGAGAAAATTAGCATTCTTATAGAAGGCAACTTACAGATTCCTGCTTTGAGACCCACCCTTGTGTTAGAATTAGCAATGGTGGTAGGCTGGGCATGGTGGTTCATGCCTGTAATCCCACCACTTTGGGAGGCTGAGGTGGGCAAATACTTGAAGTCAGGGGTTCGTGACCAGCCTGGCCAACATGGTGAAACCCCATCTCTACCAAAAACACAAAATTATCTGGGCACAGTAGTGCACACCTGTAATCCTGCTACTTGGGAAGCTGAGGCAGGAGAATCGCTTGAACCCAGGAGGTGGAAATAAGTATTTAGCATCAATTTTAAAAATCTAGTTCAAAAAAAAAAAAAAAGATACTTAAGTAACTTTTGTTCAGCAAATAATTACTTGATGATTTAGTCCTAGATTTGAGCTGGAGTTTCTCTCAAGGGGAATTATAATTATTCAAGAACCCTAAAACAGTAGAGATTAAGCCGATTATTGTAAGGAAAGTACAACATTGAAACATGGCTTTCAAATAAGGTTACAACACTTTTATTTAGAGATATATAGAAGAAAAATAATTGGAAGAAATAGCATTTATGAGGAAAATTATGCTCTGCTCCTTACCAATGTAAGTCCACTGCCTTAAGTCAGCTGAAAAGCTTGTCTCAGGCTTGTGAAGACCTAAGTGTGGAGATTCAAAGGGTTTAGAAACATTTATAACAATTTTTAAATGTGTTTTGGAAGCAATAACAAACTGGGGCTGTGTAAGTTTATATTTGCAGTGTTGTTGTTGCTTTTTGTTTGTTTGTTTTTTGTTTTGCAATGTTGGATTACCGCTAAATAGAAACTTGCAAAAACAGTCTTCCACTACAGCAAGTCTTTTTAGAAGCACTGTTAGAAAACAAATAACATGTCTAGGCAGCCATGGTGGCTCACACCTGTAATCCCAGCACTTTGGGAGGCCGAGGCACGCGGGTCACCTGAGGTCGGGAGTTCAAGACCAGCCTGACCAACATGGAGAAACCCCGTCTCTACTAAAAATACAAAATTAGCCAGGTGTGATGGAGCATGCCTGTAATCCCAGCTACTCGAGAGGCTGAGGCAGGAGAATCGCTTGAACCTGGAAGACAGAAGTTATGGTGAGCCGAGATCACGCCATCGCACTCCAGCCTAGATGACAAAAGCAAAACTCCGTCTCAATAAACAAATAAATAAAATAACATGTGCACTTAAACATGGGGGGCATTCCAAGGTTTTTGTAAAGCAAAGCATTGTACGGGTTGTAGAAACTCAAAGTCTAGTTTCATTGAAGTATAATGTATGTAAACGTTTAAAGAGAGAGGTGTAAATTAACTTTAGGTTATAAGTTAGGAAGTCTTGAGTGCTGTAGTTTAATTAGTAAGTAATCCCAGAAATCTTTCCTAATCTTTAGGCAAGAAAAGGTTATTACTGAAAATAAGACCACCATAATGTAGATGAATATGCTAGTTCTAGCTGCAAATTTTTTGTGAAGACACAATTCTAACTGGTGATCTTTCCTTTCTTCTCTCTCACTCTCCTACCAACAACACAAAGCCTGAAGGAACAACCAATAACAAATAGTATGTTATATTCTGGTACACTTCCCTATATAGCCAATGAGTTGTAAAAAAATTATTACTTCAAACCCAAGTTTCACCAAACGTCTCAGAAAATGAGGTTTTTAATAGCTTCCCATCAGGTATTAAATATAAGCTCAAGTCATCCCATTACTTTTTCATACCAGAGAAACATTGACCCCCATTCCTCTTCCTTATTGCTGAAAAACAACTTATTAATATTAAATTTGGGAAAAAAAGGCTTATAATCTTGTCCTGGGAGGACTTATTCTGGTTTATTAAGATGTGCTATATTTGACTGATGGTGGGGAAAAAGAACTACCAAGAAGGAAGGAGAAAAAACGTTTCAGGAAGCCAGATTCCTAAACACTCATGATTTATCAATTGAAGCCCTTAGTATAAATCTCATTCAAGTGAATAGTTTGGTATGATGTAAACTTCAAAAATATGTTCTATGATGTATTAGCTGAACTCAGATCTTTCCTTTACTCTTAGTCAAAAATACCTATTGGAGAATATGTAAGCTGTAATGAAGCAGATGTATTTTAAAGAACTAATTCAATTGTCTCCAACATTCATTTATTTTTCTTTGGTTCTAACTGTGATAACATTCATTACAGTGATGTTGCATCAAAGGATACAAATAGAAGACTTCTTTAGAAGCGATCATGAAGTTTTCTACCTGAGTAACTCCTTATATTGTGAAGGATTAAAGGGGGAAAAAAATCTAATCCTGTATGTTTGCTAACCAATGGTTTTCATTATAATCTCAAAAGTCATGCCTTCAGCTGACAATGAATTTGGAAGAGATTCAGCACAGATATTATTTTGAAAAACTGCAAAAACAAAACCAAAAATACTTCTGTATTGATGTTAATAAAAGACATATTTTTTAAAAGTTGGCATGATAACTTGTATAAAAGCATAAAATGAATACGTGGCAAATATTGTATTGAACTCATTAGTGAGAGCACCAGTAAGATGTTACTATGGGTTCATAGAATTCAAACTGTTTACGTGTATACAGACAATCAAGAATGCTGAAATAAATTTGCAAATGAATGTAATATCCACATGGCAATAATCAGTTGCATTCTACTGGACAAAATTTAATAATCTGTATAAACAAGAATGATTTGTGTTACTAAATAGCTCAAAGATGTAAGGTACAAGGCCAAATAGAACCAGATCACCAGGAAAGGTGTGTTACACGGGACACTCAACACCTTTTGGGTTTTGTCCATTTCTATGCCCTTCACAAATTTTCCCTACAATGCTGTCAACTGGAGCCTTCTATTTTTGTATGTTGTGTGCTACTGCTGTTCTTGTTGTTATTCTTTTCCCAGTGTATCCTAACACCAGAAGAGACAGATGGTTAAGCTTTCTTAAAAGTGAAATGTCCATACAACTGATTTTCAAAAAGCTTAGATGCAAGGCATTTGAGAAGGGGATCCATCAGGGCACCTGACTCTGCGCCTATTTTGATGACATGTGTAAGCAGCCATGTTGTCTATGTATAGCTTTCTTTGCATCCTCCATATGAAGAAAATGCATTTGTTTTTCATCCACTATCATTAATTGGTGCTTAAAAGAGCATGCTGGTTTCAGGGAATCTACTTGACAGTCTATGGTGCCGAAGAAAAATTCCATAGACACTTTGCTCCACAAGTAGAGTGTAGAGTAAGCATGTAGCCTTTCAGATTAGGGACTGAGTGAGCATCTAGCCTTTCAGTACATGGGAGTGCTAGAAAGCAGTGGGATGTTAAACCAGCAAATGGCTTCTGTGGCGGTGGCCCATACTTTACTGTGGCTACTCTATCTTATACTGTCAATTTAAAGCTCTGACCAAACACAAAGGTGATTGGGCTGGGCGTGCTGGCTCACGCCTGTAATCCCAGCACTTTGGGAGGCGGAGGCGTGTGGATCACAAGGTCAGCAGATGGAGACCATCCCGGCTAACACGGTGAAACCCTGTCTCTACCAAAAATACAAAAAACTAGCCGGGCGTGGTGGCGGCGCCTGTGGTCCCAGCTCCTCGGGAGGCGGAGGCAGGAGAATGGCGGGAACCCGGGGGGCGGAGCTTGCAGGGAGCCAAGATGGCGCCGTTCACTCCAGCCTGGGCCACAGAGTGAGACTCCGTCTCAAAAAAAAAAAAAAAAAAAAAAAGGTGATTGGTGTCCTCTGAAAAGGAGCTACTCATTTCCAGAAAGGCCCTATTAAGCAGGCATCAATCCTTCCTGGAAACTTGAAAGGGATGCCACCAGCCTGAGGGTCCTTCTAGCTTACTCCTCTGAGCCTTCTTGGTTGATTAAGTCTGAGGTTCTTGTGTGAAGTGCTTTGGGGCAGTCCGCACTATGAGGCTGGCAACACAATACTTCTTTTTGTGATTAACTTCCCCAGGGCTTTCAACTCAAAACCTTGCACTTGCACTCACTTCACTTAAAATTTTACAAAAGCCAGAACCCCTGAGGTCTCATTGCCTTCTACTGAAATTTGTCTTTTCTGCCAAAAATTTATCTTCTTTAACAGAAGCCTATTTCCTCCCACCCATCCTGCCTTTGGGAAACTGTCCAGCTGTGGATCAGACCTCATATGCTCTTCTTCTGATATCCAAGATAAATCTGACTTTGTGCGTACAATCATTCTGATTCAAATAATTACATGCTTGGTTTAGTAGGGGGTGCCAGCCACAAATGTGATAATTTCTTCTTCCTGCAGCCTCACACAAAGAGGTAATTTGTTCCATGCCCCCAGCAACAGGTGAATGGCACAAAACATGAGCAATGCGTGCATGGAGAGAAAGCCACGTTTTATGGATAAAATGGGTGACAGAGAAATGATCCATGTGCACAATTACTAAATTTGCATTAATCGTTTTGGGATGGATGCTTTCATTGTATGAGTCTTGGGAAATTTGGCAGAGGAAAACTGTTGCCTAGAGAATAAAAATAGCTTTATTTTTGCCGTCATAAGCCTGAGCACTGGGGGATTCAATTCCCTTGCCAACTTTTTGAAACCCCAGCCCAAGGCACTGGAGTGTCACTTAAAGCTCTGCACTTCTTAATCAAATTCCAAGTTTTTTCATTTCCCAAATACTTAGGTTTTATTTGCTCTCCAACAACAGTATCAAATAAGCTTGGTTTTCATTTTATAATTATGTTCTGTTTCTAAACTGATATAAAAAAAAGTTAAAAGGTATCCCTGAGGTAAATATACAGAAGGTGAAATATAGTTATTAGTGTTGGTTTTTTTGGGAAAAAAATGCTTTTATGTTTCTTACAAACCATTCATTCTAGTTCATAAATTGGCAGGAAGAAATGGTCACTCACTTGAATGTTACCGAAACCAATGCTTAAGCCAGGTGAAAGTGAAATAAAATCTATGCCAGCAAGTTTGTATGAAGAAAAGTATGTATTTCCAGCTGTACCACAACTAAATATCAGCATTAAAGGGCTCATAGAAGAACAAATTGAAACATTATGGTTGGTGAGTTAGGGAACAAATCAGTATTTATAATATTTGTATAAATGAAGGTTACTATGGTTAACTTTCTCTTCCATTAATTATACCCAAATTTCAGATTTTTTTTTTTTTTTAACTTGGGGTATAGTTCTTTCCATGCCCACAAACTCAGAGACTGTCATTCTTGAACATCTTCTCCATCACTCCTACAAGCTGCCTTATCATGACCCATCCTCACTGCCCACACACACATATTTCTTTAAGGCTTTTTTTTTTTTTTTACCTCCACCTCCTGTATTTGCTTGTATCATGTTTGTAAGCACTGGCATAAATCCTTTCCATTGGATCCAGTCTTTTTCCATAGACATTCCCCTAAAAAAAAAAAAGAAAGTCAAACTTCTTCCGTTTGAGGTTACTCTCACTTGCAAACTGAACTTCGGTTCTCCTGTGTTCTGCCAGCCGATAACATCTACAGTAGGCCAAGGAGATGGAGGGTGTGCCAACAGCATTTATCACCCCTTTCAACTCCAATGTGTTCCTTCCTCTATATCATTCCCCAATTTTAAAACTTTTTTTCTCCCATGAAACTAGCAAAGACAAGCAATATGTACTGGTAGAAGGGATGGTAAAGAGGGGGAATGCTAATATTTTACAAAAGAAGTTAGACTACCTTCAGTAGGTAGAATAATGGTTTTCAGCCAATCTAAAAGTCATAGCTAAGGCCCACAGATGAAGGCACCCAGCTGAGATCAGTGAAGCTGCCTGCCCATCAGGGAAAGACACAGATGAATGATGGAACCGTCATAACCAGAAGAACGGCCAAGCTAAGTCTCATCTAAATCATCAAACTGCAGAATTATGAATTAAATTCTTACTGCTGTAATTTACTAAATATTACGGTGATATTGCACACCCATAGATAAATAATATAACATTTGCATCACTATCATATTACTCCACAAGAAGAGTTTGCATCTCTGGATCCTTGCATACCTACTTCTTGCATCATTCATAGAATTTTTTCACAAGCAAGTTGGTAACCTTTGCTAGTTTAGCTCTCAAACTGTTCATTTGGTAAAAAAAAAAAAAAAAAAAGAAGGTGTTTGCCGAGTGCAATTGCTCACGTCATAATCTCAGTGCTTTGGGAGGCCAAAATAGGATAAACATTTGAGGCCAGGACTTTAGGACCAGCCTGGGCAACACAGTGAGACCCCATCTCTAAAATACATATATTAAAAATGAAGGTACTACCATGTGATATACAACACCACATTCAGCTCCATGACTCTAAGAATAAAAAGAAAACGGATTTTAAAATATCCTTTTCTTTAAAAATAGAGCATGGCTGGTAGGTGCACCAAAGATTACTACTTCTTACTTAACTGGATGAGTAAATTTTAGCAACTTTTAAAATGAAATTAACTGAGCTGAATATATACGTTTATTTCACACTTGCTTTTCTCATTATATACTACCACAGCGAAAGAAACTGAAGGATGTGGTATAGTAACAAAAATAAACAGTAAACAATAGAAAAAGAAGGAGTGTTTGAATTATCAAATATCGAGCCCCATTACTAACCCCTAATTAAAACACACACACACAGAGCACTGTAGTCTCTGTTTCTATATAATATAAATTTAATAACTCTGTCTTTGTGTTTAAAAATTCTAGTAAGTTACTGTGATAGTTAATACGGAGTGTCAACTTGATTAAAGGATACAAAGTACTGATTCTGTGTGTGTCTGTGAGGGTGTTGCCAAAGGAGATCAACACTTGACTCAGTGGGCTGGGGAAGGTAGACCCACCTTTAACTGGGCGGGCACCACCTACTCAGCTGCCAGCGAATATAAAGCAGACTGATAAACGTGAAAAGGAGAGACTTGCCTAGTGTCCCGTGCTGGATGCCTCCTGCCCTCAAACATCGGACTCCAAGTTCTTCCGTTTTGAGACTCGGGACTGGCTCTTCTTGTTCCTCAGCCTGCAGATAGCCTATTGTGGAATCTTGTGATCATGTAAGTTAATACTTAATAAACTCCTCATATATACGTGTGTGTGTGTGTGTGTGTGTGTGTATATATATATGTATGTTCTGTCCCTTTAGAAAACCTTGACTAATACAGTTACTTTATGCTTTCTAAAGTAGAGTTAATCACAACAACTAAATTTAATAGATGCTTTGCTTTAAATGCAAGATAAACATAAATTTTGTGTGTATTGTCAATTTATTTCCTCTCAGCTCCAAATTTGCGTGTCTTGACTCTTTGTGATGTTGAAGCTGGATTCTAATGTCAATTTCCTCAAGGCAGCTGACACAATGTTAGGCTTTGTCAATAGAGAGTGCTGGCGGGATGTTGACAGACAAAATAGAGGAAGGAGCTTCTCTTCCTGGTTCAGAAGTTTCATCTGGCCAGTTGCCATGGCTCAGGCCTGTAATCCCAGAACTTTGGGAGGCCGAGGCTGGCAGATCACCTGAGGTCAGGAATACGAGACCAGTCTGGCCAACATGGTGAAACCCTGTCTCTACTAAAAATAAAAAAATGAGTTAGGCATGGTGGTGCACACCTGTCATCCCAGCTACTTAGGAGGCTGAGGCAGGAGAAGCACATGCACCTGTGAGGCAGAGGTTGCAGTGAGCTGAGATCCCACCACTGCATTCTAGCCTGGGCAACAGAGCAAGATTCTGTCTGGAAAAAATAAAGAAAAAAAAAAAAAAGGTTCTTAGTACAGCTCTCAGTACTTGGGTACGCAATTGAGCCAGCGCAGTCACTGTCTGGTTAGTTCCTAGACCACAGAGGTAGGACACACAGTGAATGCCACAGTGGTGTACCTGATCCTGTGGGTCAGCTCAGTCTGCTGACTCTGCAGCCAGTCCCTCTGCTCCCAGCTGGCTGCTTTCTGTGAATGAACTCCAGCTTTTAGTGTTTACATTAAATAAGTTACACGATAGGCAATATGTACTATCATATCGTTTTGATCCTGTTTGACTAGCAGTCAACTATTACATAGAAAAAACCCATAAAAATTAACAATTCATATATGCTTTCTAAAGTTTCAAAAATAAACTTCATAGTGGACAGTATAACTGCTCTATCAAATAATAAGCAAGTTAAAGGAGCTACATCCAGTCTGATTTTTTTTTTTTTTTTAGGAGAATGTAAGTTCATTAACTGAAAGTAACATTATTCTCAATATGTAAAGTATCAGTTATGGTTTTCAGAAGGTAACAATCTAAACTAATATCAGTACTGTAAACACTTATACAGTCTCACAAATGTCATGGAATTTTACTAAAGAGGACTAAATTCTCTAGAAATTCATTGTGGATATGGATCAGAAGTAGTTGCAATTTGGCTCATAGTTTTTATTAGACCAGGTTCCCCAGAAGCAGATTCTAAGAAGAGGATTCTTTTGCTAGTGATGTAGTAAAAATGTATCTCCGGAAGATGACTAAGAATGGTGATGTAGGGATGATGGAATTCGAAGAAACATAGGACAGAGAGAAGCTAACAAATGGTGCTGTTGCAGACAATATCCCAGAAGGGTAACATCGGCCCGCTACCACAGAATTCTGGCACATTAATCGTGAGCTAGGCTGTCATAATCTCATAAGTTCAGTAATTGGCTAAGGGCAATTGAGCAGAACAACAGTGTGTGCTACTTAGCAAAAGAAAATAATTCTTCTGTCTTTCTTGGTGTCTTTATTTCAGATACTTGTCAGAACTATTCTGAACAACATAGAAAAAATAATTTATCAAAAGATCAGCCACAGTGTAAAATCGTGATGATCGGAGATGGATTTAGCAGTACCATGGCACTCTCCAAGTCAAGACCCCTTTCTTACAAAACAAACAGCCATGTTCTGAAGAAACGGAGTGAATCATGAAACTCAGACATTACATTAAGTTCTGTTTAAGTATAATAATTGGAGACTATAAAGGTGGTAGGGTTTTCCAGGGACCTCTTGGGCCTCTTTTCTTAACCATCTCACCTTATGTATTTGTTTGAGACTCCAGGCTGAACGCAAATATTTAGGTATGTTTTCCAATTTTGGTTCAGAACATTTCTCTTTGATTCTACGCAGCCTGAATCTTAATCATGTCAATCCTCTGACAAAGGTGTAAACAATGAAAGTAAAAGAGTAGACAATAAACTGCTGAGCCAGAGAATAATAGCAGGGAAACAAGATTTTGTAAAAGGCTGCAGCTAAAAAGAAATTTGGCAACTGATAAAATTATGATATGAAAGATCTGAATTTTATTCTCTCATAAATGAAATATAAGGACAAGCAGGATAACTTCAGCATAGTTTAATATGACTAGGTAGGGATAGTTAAGAATTAGAGAGCACCAGTATCTGTATTTATGCCAGGTAGTGAAACATCAGTCATATCCAGAAAGTGTATTTACCTGAAAATTAATCTCAGTTAGCTTAAAATTACATTCTAAGAAGTTAGATACACAATGAATGCCAAGAATGATGTGTTACAATGTCAAATGGTTTTGTTTCTGCCAGATTTTACCCTACATAAGGTAAATAATATGTATTTACAGTTTCATCTTTGGCAAAAAAAAAAAAAAAAAATGAAAATGCAAATCAGATTTCACTCCTTTTCAGAAGAATTCAGGATATAGCAAGACTAATCAGGTAAGTCAAACAAATCAGGAAAACTCAGTCTCAGGTTCACAAAGGTAAAATTAAAGAAACATTAATGACCTAGGAAACAATGAGAGAGTTTGAAATAAGAGAAATAGCAAATAGAAATTTAGTTATACTATAAAGAGACATTTATTTATTCTTTTTTCTCTCTTTCCCCTTCTTCCTTTCTCTTTCCTAATGAGGAATTAACTACATACAATAAAGTATACTAAGTGCACTAACTTTTAGCATACAGCTCAACAATTGAATTTCTACCCACACACACACACACACACCCCATTTTCAGCATCCAGACACCCAGTAAATTTCTCCAGATGTAATGATTATTCTGATCTCTATCACCATACATAAGTTTTGCTCCTTTTTAACTACTTGTAACTTGAAGCATACAGTACGTATTATTTGGGTCGGGCTGTTTTATAACCCAGGATTATATATTTAAAATCATCCATGTTGCGGCATGTACCAGAAATTTATTATTTTTTATTGCAATGTGTGTTAAATTGTGTGGATATACCACATTTTAACCATTTTAATTAGGAAGAAATTACAAATTGTTTCTTTTTGGGGGCTAATATGAAGACTGCTGCAATAAATATTTTTGTAAATGCCTATTCATATACATAAGACTCAGTTCTCTATGGTATAATCAGGAGTGAGACCAGCAGAACAGAGGGCATGAAACTTGGATTTATAGCTACAGACAAACAGGTTTCCAAAGGGGCTACTTTCATCTCTACTTCCACCAGCAAAGTATCAGTGTTCTAAATACTTCGCTTTCTTTTTGGCACTGGTATTTCTCTCCAAGTTTTTTAACCATTCTTATGGATTTAAGTGGTATAACTTTGTGTTCATGATTTGAATTTCCCTTGTGACTAATGATATTAACCGCCTTCTCATGTTTATTGACTTTTTTGTTGTTGTTGTTTGTTTGTTTTTGAGACAGAGTCTCACTCTGTCACCCAGGCTGCTGCAGTGCAGTGGCGTGATCTCAGCTCACTGCAACCACCACCTCCCAGGTTTAAGTGATTCTCATGTCTCAGCCTCTGGAGTAGCTGGGATTACAGGCATGTGTCACCCTGCCCAGCTAAGGTTTTTTTTTTTTTTTTTGTATTTTCAGTAGCCATGGGGTTTCACTATGTTGGTCAGACTGGTCTGAAACTCCTGGCCTCAAGTCATCCACTCACTTGAGCCTCCCAAAGTGCTGGGACTAGAGGCGTGAGCCACCACACTGGTGGCTGCTTGATATCTCTTTCATGTGGTGCCTGTACATAATATTTGCTCATTTTTAAGTGTATTGTCCGTCTCTTTTTATGATTTGTTTATCCTGACTTGGCTAAGGGATGCCAAACAATAGGTCAAACATTATTTCTGGGTGTGTCTGCTAGAGTATTTCTGGAAGAGATCACCTTTTGACCTGGTGAAATGAGGAAAGCAGATGGCCCTCCCCAATGTGGGTAGGCATGCTCCCCATCATCCATTGAAGGCCTAAGTTAAACTATTAATAGAAGGCTGAGGATGGGCCAATTTACTCTGTTCTTGAGATGATACATCCATCTTCTCATTCCCTTAGACATCGGTGCTTCTGTTTCTTAAGCTTCTGGACTAAGACTGTGACTTACACCACAGGCCCTCTAATTCTCAGGCCTTTGTACTCAGACTAAATTACACCAATACCTTTCTTGGTTATCCACCTTGAAGACAGCAGATCATTGAGATTTCTTAGCCTTCATTACTGTGTTAGGCAATTTTGGTATGCTATTTCACTCTTTCAATAGTTTCTTTGTAAGAATAGATGTTTTTAATTTTAATGAGGTCTAATTTTCTTTTATGGATGGTAATTTTATCGCCCTATTTAAGAAAGTATTGCCTACCAAGTAGTCATGAAGATATACCTCTATTATTTCTTGCAGGCAGTTTTTTATAGCAATGTGAGAATTGACTATAATAGAAAATTGGTACCATGAGTGTGGTATTGCTGTAAACGTGCCTGAAAAATGTAAAAGCAACTTCGGAACTAGGTAACAAGCAGAGGAGGGAAAAGTTTGGAGGGCTTAGAAGACAAGAAGAAGAGGAAAAGTTTAGAACTTCCTAGACACTTGTAACCAAAGTTACACTTGGTTGTGACCAAAATGTTGATAGTAATATGGACAGTGAAGTCCAGGCTGAGGTTGTCTCAGTTGGAGATGAGGAAATCATTGAGAACTGAAGATCACTCTTACTTTTGCATTGTGCCTTTTCTCTAGAAATCTGTGGAACTTTGAACTTGAGATAGATTATTTTGGTGTTTTTATCTGGCAGAAGAAATGTCTAAGCAGCAAAGTGTTCAAGAGGTGACCTGGCTTGTTTTTAAAGTGTACAGATATACATGCTCACAAAGAGATGGTTTGAAATTGGAACTTATATTTATAAGGGAAGCAGAGGAAAAATTTGGAAAATGTTTAGCCTGACCATGTGGTAGAAAACAAAAACTCATTTTCTGGGGAAGAATTCAAACCGGCTGCAGAAATTTACATGATTAAAGAGGAGCTGAATTTCAATAGACAAGACAGTGGAGGAAAAATGCCTCCAAGGCATTTCAGACTTTTGTAGCAGCCCCTCTCATCACAGGACTGGAGGCCTAGAAGGGAAAATGGTTTCATGGGCCAGGCCCAGGGCTCTGCTACTCTGTGCAGCCTTAGGACATGATGTCCTGTGTCCAGCCTCTCCAGGTTCAGCTGTGGTTAAAAGGGACCAAGGTACAGCTCAGGCTGCTGCTCCAGAGAGTACAAGCCAGAAGCTGCCAAAGCTTCCACATGGTGTTAAGCCTGTGGATACATAGAGGACAAGAGTTGAGGCTTGGGAACCTCCACCTAGATTTCAGAGGATGTATGGAAACATCTGGATGTCCAGTCAGAAGTCTGCTACAGGGGTGAAGCCCTCATGGAGAACCTCCTCTAAGGCAGTGTAGAGAGGAAATGTGAGGTTAGAGCACCCACACTTAGTACCCGCTGGGGCACTGCCTTGTGAAGCTATGAGAAGAGGGCCACCATTCTCCAGACCCCAGAATGAAGCTGTAAGATCCACTTACAGCTTACACTATGCACTTGTAATGGCCACAGGCACTCAACACCAGCCTGTGAAAGCAGTCAAGGGGGCTGTACCCTTCAAACCCTTCTATTGACAAGGGGCAGAGTTGCTCAAGGCCTTCGGAGCTGACCCTTTGCATCAGTGTGGCCAGGATGTGAAACATGGAGTCAAAAGATTATTTTGGAGCTTTAAGATTTAATGATTGCCCTACTGGGTTTCAGACTGGTATGGGTCCTGTAGTTCCTTTGTTTGGATGAATTTCTCCCACTTGGAATAAGAGCATTCACCCAATGCCTGTACCCCTATTGAATCTTGGAAATAATTGCTTTTTATTTTACATGCTCATAGGCAGAAGGGACTTTCTTTGTCTGATAAGACTTTGAACTCGTACTTTTGAGTTAATGCTAGAACCAGTCAAGATTTTGCAGGACTGTTCAGAAGGCATGACTGTGTTTTGAAATGTGAGAAGGATATGAGATTTTGGAGGGGCCGGGGTGGAATGATATGGTTTGGCTCTGTGTCTACACCCAAATCTCATGTTGAATTGTAATTGTTGATGTTAGAGGTGAAGCTTAGTGGGCAGTGATTGCACCATGAGGATGGTTTCTAATGGTTTACCACCAACCCTCAGTGCTGTTTTGTGATTGAGTTCTCACAAGAAGTATGGTGGCTTACACTTATAATCCTAACACACTGGGAGGCCAAGGTGGGAGGATCCGCTGTGGCCAGGAGTTCCAGACCAGCCTGCAGAAAATGGTGAGAACCTGCCTCTATAAAAAATTTGAAAATAAAAATTTTACAGCTAGTCAGGCATACTGTCATATAACTGTAGTTTCAGCTCCTTGGGAGGCTAAGGCAGGAAGATGGCAACACAGGGAGAGCCCATCTTTTTAAAAACAGCATAACCAGGAGACATTGTTCAGAAAGAGCTAATACCTTGTTGTTTAAAAGCATGTAGCACCTACCACTTCACTGTCTCTTCTTCCTGCTCCAGCTGTGTAGGATGTGCTGGTTTCCCGTTTGCCTTCTACCATTATTGTAAGTTTCCTGTGACCTCCCCAGGTATGCTTTCTGTACAGCTTGTAGAGCCATGAGTTAATTACATCTCTTTTCTTTATAAGTTGTCCAGTTTCAGGTAGTTATTTTTAGCAATGTGAGAATGTACTAATACAAGGTACTCTAAACACATCAGTGTTTATACACACAATGCCAAGAAAAAGACTGGTGTAATTTGGGGATGATTTGTAAAATGTTAAAATTTAAGCTTTCATTCTCCTTTGTATGTGGACCAAATTTTTTACTGAAGACTATAAATATATGTAAAGTTAGTATATAACTTTATTCCTTAATTGAAAAAAAAATTCATTAGTTACCACCTAGCACCAAAAATAAGAAATAAGAATCTGGAGCTGGAACTACAGGTATATGACGTATATCTGGCTATCTGTAAAATTTTTATTTTCAAAATTTTTTTTTTTTTTAATTTTTTTTTTTGAGACAGAGTCTCGCTCTGCTGCCCAGGCTGGAGTGCAGTGGCCGGATCTCAGCTCACTGCAAGCTCCGTGTCCCAGGTTTACACCATTCTCCTGCCTCAGCCTCCCGAGTAGCTGGGACTACAAGCGCCCGCCACCTCGCCCGGCTATTTTTTGTATTCTTTTAATAGAGACGAGGTTTCACCATGTTAGCCAGGATGGTCTCGATCTCCTGACCTCGTGATCCACCCATCTCGGCCTCCCAAATTTTTTATAGATGTAGGTTCTCAAGATTTGTGCAGGCTGGTCTGGAATTCCTGGCCTCAAGTGATCCTCCCACCTTGACCTCCCAGTGTGTTGGTGTTGGGATTATAAGTGTAAGTCACCATACCTGATACATATGAGCTTTAATATCCTGACATGAGGAATAAGTATCTCATTGCCATTTTCTCAAAAGTAGGATAGCTTCATTTATGATACTGAAATAAACATGGAATTAGGGTACACAATTGGAGTTTTTGCTTTTTTTGTCCTTGTTCCCTTTCAACTCCTCACTTGATTGTGTATTAAAAAAGTACAGACCTTCACTTTATGTTCAATATATATTAAACTTTACAGAATATGCTGGGCTGCTGGAATTCAAAAAGGTTCTTAAAATATCTAAGAACTTCTTACTGAATATTTAAACTTAACTCTTCAAACTTTAATGTTTCTTAAATTATTTTGAGTGATTTTTAAGATATAAAATTATTATATCAAAATGTATATGTATTAGTAAGAGGAACAATATGAAATATTAATTTATTTTACTCTTATGTTTATACTTTTTAGGAACTAAAGAACAAACTGTAAAATACTGAAACACACCATATGCAAATATATGCACATTACTCTGCTAAATATAGGAACCAAAGTAATCTATTTAGAGAAAAGGTTGGTATAATCCAATAAAACAAATTTGGGGAATATAATAATAATGAGGCTCATAGTAATAATGATGTAACAATTATTAAAATGATGAGGATGACAATAAAACCATCTGAAAACCATTTAAAGCTAAGCACATACAGTCAACTTTCCATATTCATGGGTTTTGCATCCATGAATTCAAACAACTGCAGATCAAAAATATATTTTTTAAATCGTGTCTATACTGAACGTGTACAGGCTTGTTTCTTGCCATTATTCCCTAAACAATACAGTCCAACAATTATTTACATGATGTATTAGTTCATTCTCTCACTACTATAAATACTTGTGACTGGGTATTTTATAAGGAAAGGAGGTTTAATTGACTCACAGTTCCATAGGCTGGACAGGAAGCATGGCTGGGGAGACCTCAGGAAACTTTCAATCATGGTGGAAGTTGAAGGGGAAGCAGACAAGTCTCACATGTACCCTAGGAGGAAAAGAGAGAGAAGGGAATGTGCTACGTGCTTTCAAACAACGAGATATCATGAGAACTCTATTGATTCCACCACTCCCATGATTCCATCACCTCCCACCGGGCTCCTCCTTCAACACTGAAGATTATAATTAGATATGAGATTTGGGTGGGGACACAGAGCCAAACCATATCACATGGCATTTACATTGTATTAAGTATTGTAAGTAATCTAGAGATGACTTAAAATATAAAGGAG
This sequence comes from Piliocolobus tephrosceles, assembly GCF_002776525.5. NCBI lineage: Eukaryota > Metazoa > Chordata > Mammalia > Primates > Cercopithecidae > Piliocolobus > Piliocolobus tephrosceles. Next base: position 22,012,632 of record NC_045435.1, on the reverse strand, counting down.
GGGCCAAGGGCCATGATTTATGCCTATAATCCCAGCATTTTGGGAAGCCAAAGACAGAAAATTACTTGAGGCCAGGAATTTGAGACCAGCCTCTAGAAAAAAATTAAAAATTTAAAGAACTAGCCAGGTGTGGTGGCACATACCTGCAGTCATAGCTACCTAGGAGGCCTAAAGAAGGGAGATTGCTGGAACCCAGAATTTTGAGGCTTCAGTGAGTAATGATCATGCCACCGTACTCTAGCATGGGTGACAGAGAACCTGTCTCTACAATATTTTTTTAAAAATTAAAGATTTAAAAAATAAGGCATACAGGGAGATGGGAATGGTTTATATGCAAATGCTACACCATTTTTTATGAGATGAGCATCCACAGGTTTTGGTATCTGAGGGAGCTGTAGATTCAATCTGCCAGGTACCGAGGGACAACTGTGCCAGCATTTTACGTTAGTTCATTTATTTCTCCTACAAACCTTAAAGGTTATGTATTATATAATGTTTATGTCTTTTTTGTATAAAAAGGAAAACTCAAGCACAGAAAGGTTAAGAAAGGTGTTCAACGTCATGTAGATACTTAATGTTACAACCAGCATCTAAACTAAGGATCTTACGGTACATAAGAATGACTTCACGTGCCTATACTCTTAACCATTACTCTATATTACCACTATTTTGTCTAACTTGTATCCATTGTTTTTAAACAGTAAATAAATAAAAAATACTACCAATGACATCTCCTGTTTGATGACTTCTCATAGAAAAGAAGGTTTAAAAATATGTGTGTGTGTGTGTGTGTGGTGGTGGTGTTATGACAATAACCTGACCCTTATCTACTGGGTTTATAAAATCAAACATTGAACTCTACTTAGGGATTTAAGAGCCTATTCTTCATCTTTTCTAAGCTTGGAAAAAAAATGTTTCTTTCTCTTTCCCTTACAGGGTGAGAGGTGGCCTTTTTACTAATCTCCAAGAGTGCTTGTGAATTAATTCAAACCTGGTAAAACCTTTCATTTGAAATAATCAAGGTTGTTATGTTATGGGACCTCTGTTAAAGAAACAGAGGCTTTGAAGGCACTGCCCTGTCTTCGCAAGTTATTTATTCTCAGGAAGAGAACATCAAAACTGCTCCAATTCCTTTCAGAAAAAGTGCTTATTTTATGTGTTTTATTTTGAGAACCAATCTGCCAAAATGACTTTAATCTTCTGAATCATTCTTAAAAACTTTAAAGAATTAAATTCTAAAATATTCTCTTTGAAAAGGAAAAGAGAATGAGGTGACAGTTCCATTGGGCCATCAAGGAACCCTTCAAATAGGACACTCAGGGAGACAACTGAGAAACATTGTATAATTAAAACTGTACTGATCTTCCTAAACGTGGTCCTTTAACTTCCATCAGTTTGCAAATTTTCATTTAAAAATGAACATAACCAAAGAATTGAAATAAGATTTTTTTTAAAAAAACAATCAGTTGAAACTCATATTTAAACAAATTTCCCAAGCTCTGGGGCAGTTATTTTTCAGTGTGAATGATTTATTTTATTTTTCCTTTGAATGACAAAAATTTCCCCATGCCTACTTTGAAATTGTGAGAAAAACATGAATGCTTCTGTTTTATGCTAAATGAAACAAAAAGGTAACTACAGACTTTCAATTTTTAACACTACATATTCCCTTACAGTTATGTCAAGGGTTTTCCGCAATAAATAACATTCCTTCCAAAATTGAAAAGTACTACCATCTCCTGGGTATTCATGAAAGTTGCATAAATGATTAAATTGTTCGTTCTAACAACTCCCAATATGTTAAATATAAACTTGTTGATTCCTCCTCCCCTGGGAGCTCTCATCCCAGTTAGCAAAAAGCCACAATGCAAAACCTGTGTTGAGACTTCCCCAACTTTTTCAATCATCCTGTAAAATAAAGTGAAATGATTTCACCAGGTTCAACTAAACACTTCCAGTAAATCAGAGTATAAAATGATTGTTTTTAATCCCAAGACATTTTCAGGTCATGTAAAAAATGTTTGTCAAATATAATTGTTCTCTGTCCCTTTTTAAACATCATGGTGTTTGGCTTTGAAACGTATTTGACTGTACTAAAAGTGAGAGTACACATCAATTTATATGGAGATTTCAAAATGGGAGTACAAAGACCCAGAACCTCAAAGAGAGCCTGCAAAATATAATTATAAACTGGAATAGAGAGTATCCTCAGTTTCTGCAATCTACCTAGAGATAGTACTAAGTAGGAATATAGTATAGGATATTGTAAATATTCAAAAAACTACTCCTGGAAATGCACTTCTATTTCTAAGCTGCCTTTTCCCACTAAGGAAGCAATCTTTGCTCTTCAGGCATAAATTATGTATATAAAAATAATACTCCTGTATTATGTGTGCTGCATAAGATACACTATACACACACACACACACACACACACACACACACTTGTTTCTCTGTATCCACAAGGAATTGCTTTTAGGACCCCCCCGATACAAAAATCTGCAGATGCTCATGTCCTTTACATAAAATGACATATGTAATACTTGCATATAACCTACATAGTTCAAATTGTATCTAAATTACCTATAATACCTAATACAATGTAAAAGGTATCTAGATAATTGTTATACTATTTTTTATTTGTATTTTTTTATTGTTGCATTATGTTGTATTAATTTTTTGAACGTTTTTGGTCATGTTTTACAGATCTGGAACCCATAGCTATGAAGTGTGAAACTGTATAAATGCAAAATTTAGAACAAAATTATTTGTGATTGATATTATTAATCCCATCTCCAGATGGGGAATCCAAGCCTCAGTAATAATAAATTGTCTAAAGTAATGTAATTAGTAAATGTTAGACCTGGATGCAAAGTTAATCCTTTACAGTTGAAATTCTATGCACTTTCCAGTATACCAGTGAAGAAAAACTATCTTAGACTTACTAGTTGTAAAGACATGTTGATACAAAGAGGCAACTGAGAAGATTTCGGAAATAGAGTTAAAATACTAAAATGTCATACTTAGGGGTTGCCACTGCTGAAATGTCCTTGTAAAAGCCACCTTTTTCTACATCCTCACCAATCAGACCTGCAGTCTAAAGTGATTGCACAGAAAGGTGAAGGAGGTAAATCAATTCTTAAAACAAACCACAGGTGAAACTATACAAATGACTACTTTCAAAGGTTAATTCTCTCTCCGGGGAAAGACTAGAATCCCAGAAGGAATTTGGAAACCCTAATATATCACGGATTAAATTCATGCCTTCTGAAACTGCAGTGATTTTCTCCACCCAAAGATAAGCTACATGAAAGAACACGAGAGGAGACAAAAATAGAAACCGGATTTACCAATTTTTTAAAAAATAAAAAGATTGACTCTGCAAGCTTTTTACTTAATCATCTCCCATTGACAAACGTAAAGCTGTTAAAGTGTTGCAATGGGAGTCATGTTCAAAGATTTACAAATAAGTCCTGGTTTCAAGGCATATCATATATTTCGCATCATTCATGCTCTTCACTGTCAGAAGTTGTATTCTCATCTATTTGATCATCAGCTCGATGATATTTATTGCTCAGAAGTCAATCATCCTTCAGCCATTGTTCCCTTTAGAACATTTACAAACATCTTTCCTAGCTGGTCAAAAAGAAAGAGATCTAAGAGATTAGAAAAAAAAAAAAATACTGGAGAAGCGATGCATTTGAAATTATACCAACAGTTTGACAATTCATAAATTTGTGTGAAATGATTCTAGTAGTGTCCAAGATGAAGTAAGTTTACTACAGCTTATAGCTTGCCATGATAATAACTAAAACTTTGGAAGGAATACAAAGAGAAACAATGCAAAGACTTTAAAAAATAGGCTGTAACAGACAGATTGGGTAGGAAAGTCAAAAATTGAATAAAGTCCAGTATGGCAGCGAATTAGTAGGGTTTTTTCCTCCTTTATCTCTGACATTTGATCTGAAAGTAAGCTGAGACCAAGAACTTCACAGAGAGCATGGGTAGCACATTCTCTTAAAGAAATTATATTTTTAAAGCAAAGGAAATGGGAAAAGGAAATTCTTCAGCTACACAATGCAGAAGAAAGCTGGTGGGTTTGTTGTTTTTTCTTTCTTTTATTTGGTTTTTGTTTCTTCCCTAAACCTGCTTTGAGTTCAGCCCAGTTGTTCTGTTACAGTAGCATAGATACCTCAAACTTTAAGGGAAATGTATCACTCATATATTGCTGGTGGAAACGCAAAATAGTACAAACACTCTGGAAAGCAGTAGAGCAGTTTCCCATTAAATTAAATATGCGCTTACCACAAAACTCGACATTTTCACTATAGAAATGAAAACATGTGTTTACACAAAAATTTGTAGAGGAATATTTATAGTGTCTTTATTCACAATGGGCCCAGATTACAATTCAAATATTCTTCAAAATAAAGTTTGGTACATCCATGTTAAGAATATTACTCAGCAATAAAACAGGAAAAAGGTAGTAATAAATGCAACAAGCTGGATGGATCTCAAGGGAATTATGCTGAGTGAAAAAACCAATCTCGAATTGTCACAAACTGTATGGTTCCACTTATGTCACATTTCTTCAATGACAAATGATAGAAACAGCAAATAGATTAGTAGTTGATAGAGGTTAGAAAGCAGGGGACAGTAGGACTGGCGAAAGTAGCTATGATTATTAAAGGGGTAGATCACAGATTCTTGTGATGGAACTGCTCTACATCTTGAGTGTTATAATAGTCATACAAATCTACACATGTGAAAAAAATTGCATAGAAGAAATGCACACACACAAATTAGTGCATGTAAAACAGGTGAAATCTGAAGAAGACAGGTGGATTATCTCAATTTCCTAATTGTGATAACGTACTCTAGGTATGAAAGATGTTACTATGGGGAAAAACTAAGGAAATGGTGTATGGGATCTCTCTATTATTTCTTACACATTCATGTTAATGTACAATTAGATCAAAAATTTTTTAAAAAGTAACCTCTGGGAAAAAATCCTGTATAGCCATGTTGAGGTAAATTTCTTGCTTAGCATTGCCTTTACTGCATCCCATAGGTTTGCGTAGTTGTGTTTTCATTTTTATTTGTCTCTGATTATTTTCTAGCCTTGTGATTTCTTCTTTGAACCACTGGTGGTTGAAAAGTATGTTGGTTAATTTCCATGTACCTGTATATTTCCAGCTTTTTTCCTGTTATTTATTTTTAGATTACTTCTACTGCAGTCAAACAACATAGTGTATATGATTTCAGTCTTTTTAAAAAGTATTGAAACTTATCCCGTAGTCTATCATTTATCTTTAGCATTTGAAGTTGTTTTCTTGTGACAGCATACATTTTATCCGATGTGACCATCTCTGTATCTTAATTGGTGTGTTTCAAGCATTTGCATTTATTATTACAAGCCAGTCCTCCAATGTATATGGAATCAGGCATAGATGAAATAATCTTGAAAAATAACAAAGCTGGGGGTCTCACACATCCTTAGTTCAAAACTTACTATGAAGCTATAAGAATGAAAACAGTATGGCACTGGCATAGGATAGACATATAAACAGATGGAATAGATTTGAGAGTCCAGAAACAACCCCTTACATCTATGACTAATTGGACTAATTGAGTTTTTTACATTAAAATGTGCATTTAATAACATCTATGATATGTTAAGTTGAACTTACAGAAATAAAAAGTAAAACATTTGGAAATTAATCTGAGAATACAGACAGATCTATAGGAAACAAACTATAAACACAAAACCCAACGAGTTTGGTGGTGACAAGAATTAATATTTAAAACTCAATTTATATTCTAATGACTCTAATTAGGTTAATTGCATCGTAGAATGCTCCATATTTTTCTTCTATGATTTGTATAATATTTATACTGTGAACAAATGTGAACCTAAAGGAACCAATCATTCAAGATGGAGCCCAGGTGGCCAAATGAGCCTCAATTTTAAATAGAGCCAAGTGGCCATTTGTTGACTAGACATCACACATGTATTCTTTCTTTGAAAAGAATTCTTTGAAAATCCAGATGTCTGTTTAACTTTGGAACTTCAGAGATCACCTTTACCAACCACTCAGGCCTCAGTTTTATCAACCAATCAGGGCTTAGCTGTATAAACCAACCATTCAGAACTAAGCAGGTTTGAATTCCTTATTTAAATAAACAGACCTCATTGGGAATCTAGGAAGGAACTTTTGCTACAAAAACTGAATCCTCCCTTTGTTCTCTGGAACATACATCTTCATTTTACATCAAAGGCTGCATCTCTCTGGTTTGCAAATTGTTCAATGGAATAAAACCCCTTTCCTCCAAATTCCTTTTCAGAGAACTTTTGTTCACAATACTGAGCAGAAAGTTTCTGGTTCTAACCAACAAGTAATTTCTGTTTATGTTTCTTTGCAGTGGAGGTTTATTCATCCTTAACCAGGATGGACCGGAAAATTGGCAGTGCCCAGGTTCATCACAGGACAGACACTCAGGACACGCTGATCCAGGAGAGCTGAAGGAGCAAAAAAAAAAAAAAAAAAAAAAAAAAAAAAAATGGATATGGCAGCTCCTCAGCAGAAACACATGGGTGTAAGGATTTGGGATCCATCTTCTATTTAGGAAAATAATTTTTTTCCATGTTCGTATCCAAGAAAATCCCCATTTGCTGTAACTTGGGGTCCACATGGGGGACAGGCCTTGTGTTGGCAAAGAAGTAGCCTCCTGCCCTCAAACGCACAGTCCAGAATCCGCTCTGAAGTGTAATCTTTCCTGTTGATCAAGAGATTTGTTGCACATTGCCAGGTCCCATTCTTTGCCTGTTCCCATACCCACCTCCCAGTCACGGTCACCAGAAGCAAAAGGAGGAGAGCCCAAGACACAAACTGTGAAGTCGAAGCTCTCAGCAAGCTCTTGCTGATTCTGTTTGATATGCTTACATGGGATGCTCCAGAGGTCATCCGAAATAATAAGGAAGTTATGGGCCGTGCCAATATTCAAGGTCACATCCACTTGGAACTTCAGCATTCTAGGGTTCATCTGTAGAAAAGCTTCCAGCTGCGGCTCCATTTCCTTGATACTGGGCATCAGCTTTCCTAGCTGCCAGTTGTACCTGATGTCATTTTTCTGAGAAACCACTATGCAAAAGAAGAACAATAAACCTTTTCCACAGGGCTCTTTCTGCAGTGAATTGACACTGTTGAGGCAGAAGATGCATCCACGTTTCAGGTACATTGGCTTCTCAAGGTAGGTTGACCAGATGGGACATCTGCTCAAAGCTTGTAAGAGTTTTGTCCACTCTTCTGTGCTAGAATCTCCTCTATACTCCATTTACTTCCACCAGTAGTTTAAGTCTTGTGAGGAGGAGACACAGGGGAGCCTTTTATTGATGAGACTCCTTCCTGTCTCTTTAGCCACACCCTGCCATGCCTCTTTCCCCTAATCAGATTTTGATTTTTAATTATATCAGATAATTAGGGCTTGCTTATATTGTGTTTTTTATTGATATATAATAGCTGTACATATTTTGAAAGTGCATGTAGTATTTTCATACATATATACAATGTGCAATGATCAAATAGGGCAATTGCGTTATCCATCACTTAAAACATTTTTCTTTGTGTTGGGAACATTACAATTCTCTTCATCCATTTTAAAATATACAACAAGTTATTGATAATTATAACTTCCCTCTCGTGCTAATTTATTTTTAACAAATTTTCAGAGTTTATTTAATGAGGCAAGCATAGTGACTTCAATTGGTGATACGGGGCCATTTGGATTTCCACATGTAAATGAATGAATGTGGATTCTCACCTCACAACATATATAAAAATTAACCAAAATTTTATTACTAATGTAAGTGTAAAAACTAAAACCATAAAACTCTTAGAATAAAACATAAGAGTAAATCTTCATGACCCAGGTTTGGGCCATGAATTCTTAGATATGCCACTGAAAGCACAAGCAAAAGCAACAAAAACAGATAAACTGGACTTCATCAAAATTAAAAATGTTTTTGTATTAAAGATCAAGAAATAAAAATACTACCCAAAGAATGGGAGGAAAAAATTGCAAATTACATATCTGATAAGAGTTTCATTTTCATAATAGCTAAGGAACTCCTACAAAACAACAAAAAACACAAAATCCATTAAAATATGGCCAAGGAGCTTGAATAAACATTTCTCAAAAAAAGTTATAAAAATGGCCAATAAGCACATGAAAAGATGCTCGACATCATTAGTCATTAGTAAAATGTAAATCAAAACCATAATGATATACCATTTGATTCTTACTAGAATAGCTATAATTAAAAAAAACTAAGTGTTAGTAAAACTGTAGAGGGATTGGACCTTTGTACATTGCTAGTACATTAAGAAAAACTTGTTAAGAGGGTAGATCTTATGTTAAGTGTACTTACCACAATTCAAAACAAAAAGAATGTAATATGGTATAGCCACTGTGGAAAACAGTTTGCTGGTTCCTAGAAAAGATATTCAAAATAGCCAAAAAAATAGAAAGTATCAAAGTATGTATCAACAGATGGATGGATAAACAAAGTGTGATAGATAACATACAATTAAATATTACTCAGAAATAAAAAGTAATATCTGATACACACTACAGCATATATGAACATTGAAAACATTATTCTAAATAAAATAAACCATACACAAAAGGACAAATATTGTATAATTCCATTTATGTGAACTATCTGGGATAGTCATATTGCTAGATACTTCAATGATTTCCAGAGAGGCTTCCTTCATCGTGTGATACTCTTTTTGTTTTACTGGGACCATTTTCTTACCATATGAAAATCTTTCCAAATGATATGTTTCATTTTGGGGAACCTTGGCCATCTTCCCAGTTTATAGCTATAATTTACAGAATGTGCACCCAACATATAGCAATTATAAAAATTGAACAAGAATATTATTATTAAGTAGCTCATCAAGTCAAAGGAATTTCATGATTTTCTAATGGAATGGGTTGGCTCAATCTCTAACAATCGACAGGCCAAGTCTATCATCATATTTAGACTTCTACTTTGCCTCAGGTTCAATTCTGTTCCTTTTAAAAGACAATGACCATTGGTGCTCTGACCCTTGTCATTAATCATTTTAGAAGTTATGCCACTAAAATTTTTAATAATTTCCATAAGATTGAAGAAGTGCTCTTTTTCTGCACAATGATGAAACTCCAGCTATTTTCTTTATTCTGTTTCTTCCTGAAGATTCATGAGTCACATTAACTGTAACTATTTCTGATTTTCCATATTAGGAGTAATCATTTTTCTCCCAATGTATTTTTAATAAGTCCAATAGTGAGGAGTATTACAATTTCAATCCTTTCAAAGTGTCTAAAGCGAATAGTGGCCATGCCTGTCACAACTGTCTCTAAGACTTTGAGTACTTTACCTGACTAGAGGTTCAGTTACTTGCAACTTCCAAGACACTCCCTTTTTTCAGGAAATTGTTCTATATTCCATCTTCCAATTCCACTAACTTCTCCTGCCTGTTCTCTGCAGCAGAGCTTTCACTACTGATGCAAAATTCTTCTAGAATTGCCCCTTTGGACTTAATGTTTCCAAACTTACAGGATATGCAAAAGTTTAGAACCAATATAATACTCTCTGTATTTACTGTGATTGCTAGTCACTCAAAACCAAAAATCTAACTTTTGTAACTAAGAATTGCATTGAAGTCATAAATGTTCCTTTCAATACCATACAGAAACATCAATCATCATTGGTCTCACAATAACCATACCACAGGAGATCTGTAGTAGCAGGTGTGACCTTGGATGGTCTGTAGTAAGTATGTCATATTTATTGAAATCCCACTGGAAAGAAAACTCATGTGTATCCCTTTCCATTAGGTAAGATTCTTTTATTTGAAACATTGTTCACCAAACTAAAACTATGCATAGTGGTTTATTGTACTTCGTGTATAGGTTTTTGCAGTTATAATCTAATGGTAATAGAAGCAGAGTTATCAACATGCACTAAAGGTCTTGTAATATTTTCCTCTGTCTTCTGAGGCATAGGCCTATTACAACACATTTACATCTTACATTTGAAACCTTTTAAATTATGCATTACATATTCATAGCTTTTAAATTATCTGCATCTACTTGAAATAATGTAGACAAATGTTGTGGTCCCCTTTGGGTTCTTAATAGATCTTCCTCTTCCCTACCATTGGAATTTAAACAAAGGTCCATAGCTAGAAATGTCTACCTATATGTTCTTTCTGCATTTGCCATGCAGGGACACACATATACCACACCACTCTAAGTGTAAATGTAAAATAAAATAAGGTTTATTGGGGAAACTCACAAGCAGAGATGCAGCAGAGTGCATGACTCTTCCATTCTCTTGACGGCAAGTAGAGAGGCATGCTTGGGTACAGCACAGCGGGAGAGCCTCTGAGCTTAGCTTCTGGTATCAGGCTGTTTTACTAATTCAAAAGTGTTGTGCCAGCCACTTGCTAAACCACCAAAAGTGTGTAGGTGTTTGTGAGGGGATTTGGGAGGAGAATGAGCCTCAAAAACATCCAAAGTTTTTTCTCCTCAGTCTATCCCGTGGCCCTTGGTGGTTCATTAAATGTGAGCCTTCCTACTAGCTCTAATGGATCCTGAGTCAGAGTCATTCTTGCATAGTTGTCTGGGAGGACTCCTGCTGCCTGGATAGCAAGTCACTGCTTAAAACATTGTAAAAAATCATTTTGGCCTTTGCATCCATTTGTGAAATGGGAAATTTACACCCACTGCACACTTTCTGGGATCAGAGATATTAATGCCTAAGGTCTGTCATCCCTTTTTGATTAAAAGCCAGGCTTTATATATACTTTTAAGGCAACAAGCAAACAGAAAACGTCCTGCAGGGACTCAGGATTCATTCTTATTGAAAACAATCTCTGGGGGTAAAAAAAAAATAGTTGTACAACCATAAGAGGCAATGTCACTATCTAGATTCATGTCTCTTCAGGTATCCCCAGACTGAGCAACATACACCACCCGTCCACCCACCAAGGTCATATACCACCCATCCACCCACCAAGATATATGCCACTCATTCACCCACCAAGGTCATATATCACCCATTCACCCACCAAGGTCATATACCCATTTACCCACCAAGGTCATACACCACCCATCCACCCACC